>NC_056726.1:1304138090-1304213090 GCF_019279795.1 Protopterus annectens
AGATGACTATTGGTGTAGAGCAACAGTTGACCATGTTAGAAAATGGCCAGGTCAAGGATCTTGCTACCTCTAGTGGGGGTAAGAATGAGCTGGTCCAGGGCATTGGAATTAATGAATTCCAGGAAACGTTGGGCAAGTGCATTGGTACATGAGTAGTTTTCCCAGTTAATGGAGGGGTAGTTGAAATCACCCAGTATGAGAGTGTCAGGTTGGACCCTAATATTCTCCAGGGTGCTTAGGAATGTGGAGTGTGAGTCTTGGGACATGGTTGGGGACCTATAGTAGGCTACGACCTAAATCACTGTCTTACCCAGTGTTAGCTGCACCTGAAGTATCTCAGATGTGTTATGTTGGGCTACCAGTCTGGAGGTGTGCACATCCTTTATGAATATGGAAACACCACCGCCTTTGGAGCTTCGGTCCAAATTCTTGGGCCGAAAGGTGTAGAATGAGTTATAGCCTGGTAGTGCAGGAGTGCTTTCTGCTGTCTAGCATTGAGTAGCATGACCCTCAGATTGCATTTGCTTGTAGCTGTTACGGTAGTAATTTTTTCTTTGGAACACTGCCTAAAAAAGGCACTATAGGGTTGGCAAGAGCCTTGGCCATGATCTAGGAGCCTAGGGGTGACAGATGCAGGCCATCTCTGGCAAAGCATCGAGGTCTGTCAATCATGTCATCCCAGACAGACAGATACTGGACCCCCATAGAATGGTACTAGAAACTTAGCCAATTGTTGAAATCAGTCATTTTCTGCTTGTACTGTGGCATCATTTATTTATTATTTATTTTATTTTACATTTGTTAACCGGGAGAGTCCATCTGGACTTGTGTCCTTTTTCAGTGGAGGCCCGGGTAGAAAAGCTCCGATATTAAACAGTACAATACATTTAGTACAGGGTATAGTTAACACATAATAAAAGACATTAAGTTGCTACATATTCTCATGTATCAATAAATTTTCTAACACAGAGCAGGTAGTTATAATAGGGCTATTTACAGCTGTAATGGTTGATAGAGTGGACAAAAAACACAGGAATTTTAGCAATCAAAAATTAATGCCGTCTGAGGGGTTATAATTAATTTCAGTAAGTAGAGTTTTCAAACAAAGATATGTCAGTGTGATTGAGGATTGGTAGTAGATAGAGAACAATTTTGATATAAGAATCACTGTGGTGTTTGTTGAGAGGGCACAAAGTTTGAGGAATGATGTAATATAGGTGGTTTGGAAGGAGTTTAGTAAGACTAATTCAATGCTTTTGTTCCCACTGAAGAAAGCCTGTTGACTGAAACTGGTCTGGGATGTATATTACTTCATGAACTAAAATAAATTTATGTATTAACCTTATTGGTTTTTGTGCTTTTCACTGTGTTTGGTGCTGGCACGTTTTGTCCATTTCTCCTTATTCAACCTAGTGAGTGGGACATCTGTGCTGCTCACTATCGAGCCCCCTATGACTAGTGTGTTGGGCATGCTGTTTTACCTTAGGGGAGTTAATTGAGTGGCACACTATTTAAGAGAGTTATGTGTCCCACGATTAGTGTTGTACTGTGGTGGTTGAATGCATTTCTGCCTTGAAGGTCTCTGCTGTTTGGGTAGATTTTTATTGAGAACCTCCATGAAGGTGGGTGTGTGGTTTGTGTTTTTATGTGAAGGCAGTGCTGGTGTGTGTTCTTTAGGGGTATGTATTCCATGTGGTGTGATGCAAGTTTTGACCTTCTCCTCTTGACCATCTATTCCGGTCTTAGCTAGAGAATGCATGGGTTCCAGTTTGGATATATAAGTACACCTCTCGCAAGTCTGAGTGTTGGGAGGTAAGAGGAGAGGGTTGTCAGTGTACATGAGGCAGTTGCTACATTGCCTCAGGATGCCTGAGTTCACCAGGTTAATGGGAGAAAGCACAGGGAACTGACCTTTAGACATGCCTGGAGGGGTGGGCATTAATAATAAGTACTGGAGCTGTTTCCTTGTAGAACGTGTAGTGCTGGTAGCACTTTTGTGTGTTATAATAATTCCTACAAGAAGTCTGGTAAAGTGCTAGACTAATAAGCTTGTAAAACTGCAGAAGAGGAGGGAACTAGCAGATCTAAGGGAAAAATTGAAGAGCAGACTTTGGCACCACTCAGAAGCTTACAAACAGTCCTGGATACAACAAATCTGGAGTAGACTAGTTACAGGAAAGGTGGGAAATAAGTGCAAATACAGGTTTTTAAACCAGAAAGTTGAAAGAAAAACTGCCCAAATGGCCAATAAAGTACAAATTCTGGGCCAGAAACCACTACTCTTGTGATAGATAGGTTACCTAGTGCTTACCACTCCCACTGATAAGCTAGAAGGCTTCCCTCCAACACAGAAAGCCTTGGGAGGGCTCTGAAGCTTACATACAGTCCTGGATACCGTAAATCTGTATCTGAGCTAGACTAGTTACAGGACAGGCAGGAAACAAGCTTAGAATTTTTTTTTTACAGGAAGCAGGTAAAACAGCACTAAAAACAATTCAAGTACAGTGCAAGCTAGCACACGAGTGTGTAGCAGTATTAAAGCAAATAAAGTTTAAATAAATGCAAGTTATTCAAAATGTATTCTGAACTGAATTAAATTGTTGTTTTATTCAACTCTGAACGGTTAAAAAGTGCCAAAAAATATACTTATCAGCTGAAAAGCACACTCAGTCAGAACACAATGAGATTCTAGCAAAGTTTTTTTTTTTTTTGTAAAGTGGAAAGGGAGAAAGGAGGAGCAGAAGATAATTCAATGTTAAGAACCTAAGTGGGTTGGCCTTCTAAAATGTTCTCTCTGTAGAATGAGCTAATGACACTAGACTGGGAAGAGTGTCCCAGATCAAATTTACAGTAGGGGTGGGCAACTTCAAAGCCACCAACTATAACAACACCACAGGAATAGGGTGGGGGATGGAGAAAACCTGTTTCAGAACAGATCAGAAAACAGAAAACAATGCCAGCAAATATATAAATAATTCAGTCAAATTAAAGTTAAGACAATGCAGAATTCTGTAATGTTAAAAAGTCCCAAAAATATACTTATCAGTGCTATATTTTCAGATTGTTTGAGAAGCACTCTTCAGTCAGAACACAAGGAGATTCTAGCAATGGTATACATGAATTTACAAACAGGGACTATTTTTATATCAGCAAGCCTTGAAACAATCAGATAACACAAAGTCAGTTAGACCAGTTTTACCAGTTTTAAGGACACCACAGGAATAGGGGGGAAATCAGTTTCAGAACAGATCAAAAAACAGAAAAAAATGGCAGCAAATATATAAATAATTCAGTCAAGCAAAAATTAAGACAGTGCAGAGCTCTGAAAAGTTAAAAAGTGCCAAAAATATACTTATCAGCGCTATATTTCCAGATTGTTTGAGGAGCACACTTCAGTCAGAACACAAGGAGATTTTATATATCTATATATATACATATATATATATATATATATATATATATATATATATATATATATATATATATATATATATATATATATATATATATATATTTATAGGCAGTGTAACATGTTTGTGCAGTAAATGTGTATTGTGCCTTTAAGTTGAAGCAAGTGACTGATGTGTGGGAACATTCTAACAGAATGTTAGTTAAGAAATGTACTTTTATTAGCTAGTAAACTGCTGGTTTACTTTGTTTTATATGGATGTAGCCTACAAGCAAAAGACCTGGATTTAGATCCTCATTCATAGGTTTGCAAAGAGGTATGCAAGAGCTTGCCTAAAGACAGGGGAGGTGTGGAATATGACAGTCCAGTTGGGGCCCAGATAGGAGTGTACTTGTGGAGTTATGCACAACAAAAAGCAGGAATCAGGGTCTAGGAGAGACCCGCAGCCTTGGACATTGATTTAAGTGTACCCATCATGGGAAGGCCAAAATAAGCTGGGTATATATGCTGTGGGAAACGTGAAGATACTGTTTTGTTTGTTTTAAAAGCAAAGTGAGTTGGGATTTTTGTTTCCCTTATGTGCGTACAGAATAAAGCATGTGATTTTGTATATCTACTACCTCCAGTGCTGTCTTCAGCTTACACTGGTGATATGCACATGGAAAGTGTGTCAATGAATTTCCATATGGCATTTCTCATAATACCTTTGCTTCCAAGTCACGTTTGGTTACTTATGCCCAATACATATCCATTGTTGCCCCAAGACATTTCTACTGCTATTTCTGTGTGCCTACCATCAATATTTTTTCTGATGTTGTTTCCTGGCAACCTTGATCATGGAACACTTTATTCCATTACAAGTAATTCCCTTTGGCTAGGCAAGATACCTCTGGATCACAGCTACCAAGACGTCCACTGCCAAATCTGAATTTCCTCTAGGACTCCCATCTTGGAGTTTACTTCTACTGCTCCAGCCTCGGTTTGGCTGTCCTTTACAAAAATACTCTGGACTCCTCTGGGCTCTTGTTCATACTGTCCTACCATACTGTGAATCTGTTGGCCTTAACATGATTTAAGGGTGTAGCTAATAACAAATATCTGGGCTACAGGTATCTTGCAAAAGGGACAAGAATGGTTTTACATTCAACCACAATGAATATCCCTTTTGTATCAATTCTGACCTATACAACATTTAAAGGAAGATCCTCTTAAACAAAATAGTCACTCCACAACTATCTGTTGAGTATCCTGAGACAAAAATGTCAGCTATCCATTTTATATGAATTAAATTGAAATGCATAAATATGAGGTTATTGAATGAGGCATGTGTTGATCTTAGCTTCTAGGAAAATAAACTTGGTCAAGGGCAGCACAGTAAAGCATTGGGTAGTGTTGCTATCTCACATCAAGAGGTTCTCTGTTTGATTCTCAGCTGGGATGCTTTGTTGGAGTCTGCATGCCCTCCCTGTGTACACATGGGATTTCTCCCAGTGCTGTAGTTTATTCACACATTTGAAAGACATGTAGTAGGTGGACTGGTACTCTACATTCTCTGTAGGTGTATATATGTGTGGTGCAGAAGAACCATGGCAGGACTAGCCACCCTGAAAAGTAAAGATTGGCTCTATATGACAGTCACTGTTGATGTGTCACCCTGACTTCATGTCCAAAATGTGAAAAAGTGGGTTATGGATGGATAGAGTCCTTTACAAAACAGTGAATTATAATTCACCACTGCTAGCAAATGTAACATATTGCCAACATGCTATTACTATAACTAAAACAGCTACCGCCAGGACCCAATCCTGTAAGCACCTAATTTATCTGGTTAAATTTATCTGGTTATACAGGCACAAACTACTTCCTACACTTAATCAAATTAAACAAAATTGATCTTCAAGAACAGTGAGGCATGGAGGCCACTGTGAAGGCTACTGGACAGTCTTAATGATGAATCAGTGACCAAACTGCATGATGTACTTTGAATTACAACTGAAGCAGGCAGTGGCTGCTTAGCAATAGTGTCATAAAAAGGTAGCTAGGCATTGGAAAAGTTGTACTACACTATAGTTAAATATGTGGGTTTCGTGAAGCCAGTTTGCTAGTTTGCACTAACCTGAACTTTGTTCAGCAACCAGTAAGACAATACAGATAAAAAAGAAATAGTCGGACACTCTCTGGTTATAACATGTGGCTATAATTTAGTTACACTGGGAGGCAGTATGGGGCCATCCAGTATGAAGGATCCTTACTCTAGGTATTACAGTTCTTCAGTGGTAAATTACAACCAAGTACTTTATCTCTCTTCTGCACTAGCCATTAGGTAATACACTGATGAACATCTGCCTTTAGAGTGAAACCTCAAGGTTCCCTCTTCCTAGAATGTCTGTCTAATGATGGGAGGGTGGCAAAGACTGTGCCATTGTAGGTCTGCAGAGGATAAAAGAGTAAAAAAAATAACAAAATTGGAGAATGTGCTTAGTTCAGTCTACAGACTAGTGAAGTGTGCTTTAGGTTCATTGAACCACCCTCTACTGAATGTAATAACACTGCAAAATAGCTTTAAAACTGAGGGATATATGACTAGTTTCACGAGGCTGTCAGGCCTGATTGCAAACAAAACATAAATGAGACCACTATTTCAGATCACCCTTTTCTACTACCACAGAATTAATAAGATTCACATCTTCAAAATTTTCAGTACAAGAATGCAGTCGTGTCTACCACTGACAGGTACTGTTCACTCACTGACATTACTAAAACAACAGGTTCACTACACATCTGTTTGTCTGTCTTATACACAGTAAACATTGACAAGTTCAATAACAAGGTCTAAACTGAATGGAGAATAACAATGATGTCTTGTTCAGTTATTATATTTTCACGGTAAATAAGCACATCAAACACACTGCAACCAGTTCCCAATATTTAAAGTCATTGAATACAAAATGCATTGCAAATGACACTTAAAACACTGTGGCAGAAACTGTTAATTGTCACATTACTGACTATTACTTATTTTACAAAGTTTTTCTTACTTATGGATGTCTGAGGTATCCTAAGTAATTTACTGCCTATCTCAGCTGTTTGCAAGTCAATATGGCGCAGCTCAGCCTTGTGGCATAAATCCAACCTGATTTACATTTAGCATGAAAATTAAGCTAATTTATATACATGCCTATGAATCATAGTATAATGCTAATGTGTTACAAAGGCTATTGGCATATTCCAGATTTTCACCAGTTGTGAATGCTTGTGACATGTTACACGAATGATTCTGAGAAGGCCTGGATTTGCTGGACGGCTGCAGACTCTGCAGCCCTCTGCAGCACTGCCAAACTGTTTACAGAAACATGCTGCTTGACCAAAACTAGCTAATATACATGCATACTGGTGAAATTCAAAATGGAGTCCTGAATGTCAGGTTGCAATGAGTGTGGATGTTAATCACTGGGCATCCAGTTATGTATGCCACACCCTAACACGTAATACATATACAAAAGTCCTAGAAATACTTCCTCACTCAAGTATTGACATTTCTTTCTCTACTACCTATTAATAAAAGAAACAAAGAAAAAAAAGGAGGTAAAAAAATAAAAAATGATAGGTCACACTTAAATGCATATCACCATCTGCAGACCTAAGAAAAAATGTGAAAATGTTATGAATAAATATTGCTGGAAATACCTGGGTACACAGTTGAAACTTCCTTAGCCCTTTTTCCCTTACAATTTCTCCTACACCCTCTTCCCTATTTCCAATCCACACTACCCTCTACAAAAAAAAATTCTGAAAAATAAGGGGTGCCTATCATCCATCTAAAACATAGTGTCCATCCTCCAGTTTCAATTGTATGTTGCCCTCTTTGTTTATCTACCCTTTTCAATATTTCCTAGCACCTCCTTTCTATTCTTTAACAAACCATTAAAACACACAGTTTTAGCTGCTGCTCAGTCCACAGCTTTGCTATAGTGCTTTAAGTGTGACTGAGCTAGCTCACAATATGCCAGTGCACGTTCTATTTACGACATTGCCAAATAGTTTGCACATATGAAGAGATGACCTTTACACAATTTTCAAATTTATAAAAAAGTGTGTGATTACAGAACTTGCTTTTCACTTCCGTATTTAATGCAACTATATTACACTTACCTTATTTCCATATCCACATAGCGCCACTGTTTGCAGATGCAGGCTATGCACCTGCATAGCCCCAGACTATGAATACCACCCTTAGTCTCCACTTTAGCTTGTTGCCAGCTTCACAAATACATTAAAGCATCGTTCTCCATATTTGACTGAGTATAACCATCACCCCCTCACATTGTACTGTATACTTCCTGTCTACTTCACGCAGAGTTCTGAGACTGCAGCATAACAAGATTCTACCCTTATAAACAGGCCATTAAAAGAAAGGCAAGTTTTACCTCCCTATAAATCAGTAGTTTTAGTTCCACTCCAAAAGGAAGGCCAATCCAGAGATCTAAATCATTACAGACCAATTATCAATCTACCCCAACTTCCCAAAATGCAAGAAAAGTGCAGCCATAATAGATAATATGACATCTGACTACCAAAAACCTTTTGATTCCATCACCATTGCATTAGACCCAGTCAAAGCACAGAAACTGGCTAATGTAATTCACAAACCATTTTAACCATAAAAACAAGAGAGTAATATATTACAGCAATCTTTGTATATCTGTCAATGCATTCAATGTAGCAAATGACACTAGCATTCTCTCTCTCTCTCTCTCCTTTCCTCTATAAATCTCTCACCTGAAACTGTAGACTTGTTCACTAGCTATCTGGTTGATCAAACCCAAACAATTAAATGGCCTAAACAAACATCAACATCTCTACCCAAATTTGTAAAATCAGTACTTGAACTGTTCCTGCTCACCCTATTTACCAGTGATATGCCACTGATCTATCACCCTCATTTATGTTACATAGGTGGTGGTTACTGGACTACTGACCCAAAGGTCTTTATAAACCTAGTGTGTACACCCAATATAATACTAAAGATACCCAATATAAAGGATCTTGCCTAAACAAGAGATCTTAATTAGCAATGACTGACCATATCTAACAGAGTCATAGGTGAAATCTCCATCAGGAACTTATGGTTTCACATCCAGTACAGTATGCAGATAATACTATTTATTTATTAATTTATTATTTATTGACATTTGTTTACCAGTAAAGTCCATCAGGCCAAAATAAGCCCATTTTTAGTGCAGGTCTGGTGGGGGGGGGGGGGGGGGCACCAAGGTTAAAATAACAGTTACATGACATTTCAAATAAGTTTCAAACAATTTAAAGAAAACAGAATCCAAACAGTTTCATAAAGAAGTCATCAGTGATCATACTATCATCCTCTGTATCTCTAAATCAATCAGGCTAATCTCCCACAATCTATAGACTGACATCCAACAGTACAAAAACAATGCTAGACAATTTGAGGCTAAAACTCAACACTAAGAAAACATAGTCAATGATCTTCTAACCATGGCTGCCCTAAAACAAAATCAGTAATTTTATTATTGTACTAGACCTTAATAAAAACAATAGAGTAGATGTCTAACTACATGCTAAAAGCCTCATCATTCAAATTCAAAGTACATAGCATTGTGATTTCTAATACTATATGCCACTACCGATCTCTTAGAATGCCTTCTAAGCTGGTGCACTCTCTCTACTAACCTACTCCCATCATTTACTCTAGACTGGAACAAGCACACCATCATATGTCTAGATTCATAAAATCCACCAAATCACCCTCCACCCAAAGACCCATCATGATTTCTTTCTCAGAGTCAACTGTTGACATGAATTAAAAAAAAACAAAATACTCACTTCAGTACAGATAGTTACACATTGTGTATGGCAGTATTCAGTAAAGTGCGCATCATTAAATGCTTTCATCAGCTTTGATCTCTTCAGTATCGGCTACAATCCTCCTACAATCTATCTTCTAGTTTCCCATTCATACTACAGTGACTGTATTCTTTATAATGACACCCAAAGCATAGAATGTATTAGTTGTTAATATTAGAAACAATCCTAGTGCTTCAGCATTTAAAAACTTGATTTCAGTACAGAGTCGATTATCCGAAATGTCAATTATCCGAACATAGTCTTGCAAAGTTTTTGGGTAGGAAAAATCCTGACTTATAAATATGTAAATGTTATACTTACACGCTTGTGAGTGTTTTTTGAGATTGTAGCCCACTCGTGTGTGAAAAATATTCTTGATTGTCAACTGGAATCTGAATGGTTGAAAAGTTTATACTCTGCATGCAGAAAACACAAGATTTTAGAAGTTTTTTATCCAGTTCAGTTATATGTTTCATTATCCAAGCAGTTTGATCATCCTGACTACCCTAGGTTTTTGCTGGCTGAGTTAGAAATGTCAGGATATAAAGTCAAACAGCTGTTTTATTTGCAGCAATATGGCAGTTCAACATGAACAATGAGCAGACTACAGCATCTCACACATAGCTGACTAGATCTTACAAACTGCTGTGTATTAAGTTATGTACATTTTTAAAACAGGAACAACATGCAGTTGACTTAAATTGGCAATGGCTATCTTAACATACACACAATATATAGAAACAATTTAGCAGCATGTCTCTCAACTGCCCAGATTTTTGCCTCAAACGTTTTATTTCTTTCTCGTAAAATTTGTGCTTTTCTGGCAAATCAGTGAGGACTGAAGTCACTAACATGTCATACTTTTGAGTTTCAGACTCCCTGTCCTTCAGAAAAGTGCATGCTAACACAAATTATGTAATTCAATCAACTTTTCTAAGCTTCCAAGAGAAATATTTAAAATGTGTCCCTATTTTGGGCCTTTGTCCCCCCATTATTTTAAACTTTGTCCAGATTTCTTGCACAAAGAAGCTGGAATCTGACTCAGCCTTGAAGTGTAGCTGCAATTCACCAAGACAACATTATCAAAAAACACCTATGCATTCCTTTCTGTATTCATTCTACACAGACTACTCTAACCAACCAGTTTTAATGCACACCATTCTCTATTAATATATATATATATATATATATATATATATATATATATATATATATATATATATATATATATATATATATATAGATATAGATATACACATACATATGTGTGTGTGTGTGTGTATGTCATACCTCTCAACCATACTGAATTACTCGGTTTTTACCAAGTTTTGGGGTCCAAATGAAGGGGTGCCATGATTCCCAAGTGGCACCACTTCATTTCAGATTTTTTTCATTTTTTTTTTAAGTTTTTAAACTACCGCGCTATTGGAGCTGACGTCATCACCTGCGCAATGACATCAGCTCCATCAGGGCTACCAGCCAGTCAGAATTGAGCTCAAGTTTTCATTTCCGGCTGGTCTGGCTCAAATGCAAGCAGGAAATCTCGCTCACAATTATTACAGCAGCAGCTCTCGTTTTGTAATTTATTAATAGCTTTGGATTTGAATGCAGGCCATTGGGGTTTACAATAGCTCTCGCTTTGGATTAGAATGCATGCCGTTCAGGTAACGGTTACAGAAACAAGGAAGAGTCAGCAGCTCTTGAGGCCATTGGGGTTTTGGATCCAGGTTTAGCTTTGGCTTAACGAGTGTGTGTGTGTGTGTGTGTGTGTGTGTGTGTGTGTGTGTGTGTGTGTGTGTGTGTGTGTGTGATGTAAAGTGAGTGCATTTTACAGCTCAGACCATGATGGTTGGCACAGATAGAAGGCATTTATTATGTAGTATCATTTGCTACTCTTTTGCAATGAAAAACAGACCTTTCATTCCAAGAACACAGAAAAACAAGAATGCTTTCATTTCTCTGAAATGTTGCCATTTCAGAAACAATTTAAAGAATGAGGTTGCATTTTCCTTATGGGAGTATATGAAATGTCTCTCTGCCTCCAAAAATTAATAATTGGGCGTTTCTCTGACACTGTTTTTAATGCATTGTGTTTAACAGAGTGATGTGATTTTGTGAATCAGTGTTTGACATATTATGTAACCTAAATATTCTCATCTTATAACTCCATCTTTGATATTATAATATCATACCTGGCAGGAGATATCTGCTATAATACTATAATTAGTTGTCATTTAGTATGCCAACAGTAGCATGTTAACCACCAGCAGACATAAATGTTTTTATAATGGGTATTCTTTCATTTTTTCTTGCACCTTTGATCCCTTTAAACCCCTGTTAAATATAGGAAGCTAGGGTCTACTTATTGCCTATTGTGCCCATTAATTTGCTACTTGCAGATAGAAGAAATTAACCTAATGGAAGTGTTAGTGGTTTAACATGCAACATATGTGCCTTTGGGGCTGGAAGATCAAAAGACTGTGGGTTCTCTTCATACACTCAGTGCTTGAATTCATTTTTCAGTCCTGACTGCAACATGGAGAGAGTATTACTGCATTCCACAGTCTACCATCCAATGGATGAAATGATAAACTGTGGTTCTATCTGCCTGAGTTGTTGAATGTAAAATATTCTAGAACACTTACTGAAAAGGGTAAGAGTAACTGTAGGGTTCTCTATTAAAGCATCATATTTACTACTTATATTAACAACATTTTATTCTAGCAACTTTCCAAAATTATACGAGCAATGGTTAAAATGTGTCCTTGGTAGCTCCCTAGCCACCACCACTTGTGAGCTTTGTCCAGGTGTTTTGTTCTAAGAGTTGAGAGCTATGATGAGAAGTGAGAACTGAATTTGTATGCCCCCATTATTGGTTTTGTTTGTTTTGTGTGCAAGGGGCCAATGACTTGAAAACAGCCCAAAGGTAATCTTTATTCACCACTGGCCAGATGCATTTTCTTTGGATGTGGTGTGGGTTTCAATGCTATTTCAATGAATGTGAGTTTCAAGGGCAGAGAACTTTTAATGCCAAGTCTATTTTCATTGAGACAGTATTGCTTTGTTTAGCAGATGTCAAAATAAAATCCAAATAACACTGTAGAAGTAAAGCAGTATGCACACATTAGTTTTTGTGTATATCGGCTTTTCCCGGTTAGGGGTCGCCACAGCAGAACTCCGGTCCGCTAATGATTGGCAGTAGTGTTTATGGTGAATTGGGCAAAATCGCCAGGTAATGGGACATTGGAATGGCTGCAGGGGTCAGTGGTGCCATAATTTGGTTGTCTGTTCTTCAGTTTGTGTTTGAAAGTTGATATCCCACAATTCCACCGGAGTGGGTGGGGTTACATAATTATATATGCAAATTAGATGTTAATCAGCGTACAGATTTGTACCTATTTTTCATGGGCCTTGTCCAGATTTTTGATGTTTCCAGGTTGAGAGGTATGGTGTGTGTATGTGTGTGTGGATGTAGTATTCCAATTTCAGTGGATGAAATACATCCAAAAAGTCATTAACATAAGTAGCAGAACTTTGATGGGTTCTGTACATTCTCTGAGGATTAACCTCAGATCATACCAAATAAAAAGCGAGTGTTTTTGCAGGGAGACACACTCCCCTACATACACCCACACCCACTGCTAATTATATATACTAACTCTTAGATTACACAATCCCCAGGAAAAGAGTATATTCTCCTACTCGGGATGGTCAGTCTCACATACCTGTCAACCATCTGTTTCTGCTGACCAAGGTGTGCTGACCAATCAGATGTTAATGTTTGAGCATTTCATTCAAAAGTATGAAAATCACATATAGATAGATAGATAGATAGATAGATAGATAGATAGACAGATAGAAAGACAGATAGATGCATCTATCTATATAAGTTATATATATGTATAAAGTATTTACAGATAGGATCCCTATCTCATTACATATATTTACTTTTAATTCATTAAAGAAGTTGGTTCTATATTGTTATACATGCCATAAATGTCTCTCAACTTATTGTTTACTACAGCCAGCCTAACTACTGAATATAATCAGTGGCTGCTGTCACTGCTGAATGTTAGTACAGTAAGACAATTATCCCAATATACATTTACTATGTAGTGGCAAATGTTGTTAATGATCATTTTAAATCATAGCTCTCAAACTGTTAAGTGAAGAATCAAGGACAAAGCCAAAGGCATTAATAATCAGGGATAAACGTCATCAGTCAGGATACTTGTTAAATGCCTGGACTATTCAGCAAGAATACTAATAAAACAAAAGGATTTGCATTAAAATATATTTTCAGAACAGTAAGAAGTCTTAAACTTAAATGCCTGGCACTGCTTGCTTCCTGTAATTGTCACTGTTCCTGTCGCTAAATCCGAAATTTTAGGAGACATGAAAAAATTAGACACAAAGTCAGAAACGTACTGAAAAATCAGGCACAGTTAAGACACCCACAGTGCAGAGGCAGGACATCTGTCTGTGCCACTAGCAACCTGAGTTTGGAAGTGGATTCAAGCTGCAAGTAAAGTTGATTGGGAGACAGAATGAAGTGGCTGATGGCCAGCTTTCCTATCACAGGATAGATTTGGGAATAACCTAGTGGATATGAGACCTCTGATTCTAGGATATCTCACCAGATCATCCACTCTGCTTCCACAGTTCCACATCATCCTTATAACTCAGTAGCTGACAGAGTACACCACTCTTAGTGATGGCCATCCTCAGTATCACAGATTTTATTCATCTATTGAATGTCATCATGGAAACATCAATGTTGCTATACATGTTTCTGAAGTAATACACCATATCTCACACTGTAACAACAGGGCCATACTGTACACCTCACCAACATTCATGACATGGACATTCCAGACCAACACAGGATGAAGTATTCCCTGACACCTTACAAACTTTTACCCACCTGAGTGGCTACCACTCCCATGACTTTTATGTTCTTGATAGTGTTGCTGTCATCTGTCCACTTGTGAAAATGATGATGATGATGTCTTACCCATCCATCTGACCAGTGTGTGTAAGGTAATGTCTAATGCCCAGCTTGTCCAGTCAATGCACTGTAATATATAGCCTAGGTGTGTCAATGTATGCATCATTTTTATTCTATGTCCTTACCTATCTCCTATATTGCAACACTACTTTCTCAGTAATGACTACCCCAATCCACCTTCTGTCCTTGCTTCCTCAAAAAGTATCCTTGCTTACTTTCCCAATACTCAGTTTAGTCACCTCACCCTATTCCCCATATCTCAGTTTCCCTTTCCAACTTCTCACATACCATGAATTTTGCTCTTAGGCCACCTGCTCTTAACCCTCAACTGTCATCACTTTACTACCTTTATATTCATTGCCATTCCCACCTCTTCTATCCTCTTCATGCTACAGTCTTAATCTTCACCCACCTACTCATCATCATCATCCATGCTGCCCACTGTTTATTTCACACTTCCTCCTCAAATTGCATACAAAACAGTCACTCCCTTTCATCATTTCCCATCTAGTTAATGGCCTCCCTCCATATTTCGTCATTGCTGTACACTGCCACTCATGCCCACTCCCTGCTACTCACATTCAACATTTTCATGTTCTATAAGACAACCTCACATTTAGTATACAAGTTTTTCACCACATGCCCGCTGACAATAAAGCATTCCTTCACAGTCTCATAACTATTTATTCCTCTGCTTACTTGGATAAAATACAGTTGTGGGGAGTCCATCATCTAGATATCCTTTAGAGTATTCTCTCTTTTGTGGCCTAATCCCTTCCTCAATGTCTGGCCCTTGCACTTGCAGTCATAAGGGTCTGCTATGCATTTTCTTATTTGTGTAAACATTCCCACCCATGTCTTATGAAGGCCAACATGTGAACATGGCTTAGCAGATGTTCCTGGACCATACACTTCTTGACATATACAGTTCTCTACAGTAGGTGCTGGCACTGGAAGTTAGACCACAGTCTGCTGCCAGGATGGAAAACCAGCATCAGCAGCTAACTCCAACCCTCCCTTATGAGCATTTCAGTACCTTAGTCATTAGACAGTTGTAAGTTATCTAAGTCATAGACAGTACTTTATCCCTCTGCACTATTTATCCATATGCAAGGCCATCACCCTTTAGTGTTCATTGCATCCTGTACTTTGTATGCATGAACCTCATTTCATGATTCAGAACCAGTTTCACCATCATCAATCCCCATAAAAGTGGCCCATACCTTCTGATTTCACCTCCCTTCATCCATTATCTCTTTTCCTTCTACCATCCCTCAGTCACCTTCTCCGAGTCAACCCTGTCCTACATTTCCTCTGAGTCTAGGTATACCCTTCCCAGGTGTCCACTTACTTTACCACACTAGTAATTCCTGAGGTCTTCTTGGCCACTTCTATCACTTGCTTTCTCTCTTCATCTTAATACTCATTGAAAACCTCTCTGTCACTCTCTTCATTGACATAATTTAACTAATCATCATTCATTCCAAACTCTTTTCTGTGCTCTTTTACTCATTTATATCTCCCTTCATTTCCTGGCTATATTTCATCCATTCTGTTGTCTTCTGTTTTTACATTCCCCTGCTTATCATTTATTACATTTGCACTGCACTTCCTGCACTCATCTTCCCTCAAAGATTCTCCATGTCAATGTCCAGGCAGTAATGTATCTATCTCTCACTCTCTCTCTCTCTCTCTCTCTCTCTCCCTCCCTTGGTATGTCTGTCTTTATGCCTGTCGATCGCTCTACCTCTACTTATGGAGACATTTTTTGAAGCTCCTTTGTCCTTCTTATCTTCTATCCTCTCTAGTTTCCTCAGGTTGTGTCTCATAACATGTTACACATTTTCCACAATCATGATCGTTTTAAAAATAAGGAAAGTTTAACCCATACCTCCTATCTGTAAACATCCCATCTACAGAAGTCCAATTATCAGTATCTGCTCCCTCCAAAAAAGCTGATTACATAACACTTGTGGCTTCATCACTACCTTCTTCATTTGAATTTAAACAGACATGTCTGAGTCAGTACAGCGTTTGAAGAAAGACCATCATATGTAATTTGCATCTGACCCACCAACAGACTTGACATATCCCACCATCTTTCCAACTGCTCCCCTTATTCCTGTGCTCTTTTCTTCTCATTCTCCTTTATCATCTTTCCAATGATAGAATACAATCATAATATTAAGTATTTTTCACATCCACTGACTATCATCAATGTTTACACCACCATTTTACCCCTTTCCTTCCCAATGGTACCACCATCCAACTTTGCCATATAATACTCCAAACCTACCTTTCCTGCAAACCTTCTATTATTCCTTATCACCAATAGAGTTACTTCACCCCTTATAAGGGTAACAGACATGGGTCTCTATCATAACATCGAAGTCTAACAACTTTGAATGTTATAATATCGAACCCAGTAGAGCGAAACACCAGAATACCGAACAGTCAGAATAGCAAATTTTTTTCCCAGGTAAAAAATTTGCTGTTCCAACAAACATACACACAACACAAGCACACCAAATTAGTAATGTGCACACAGACACACAGACACACACACACACGCACACACACACACACACACACACACACACACACACACACACACACACACACACACACACTTCACAAAACCCTATACTAAACCATACATACACCACTAACTATCCACTTACCTTAACCCAACCCTAACCCTAAGGTCCGTCACTATCGCACACTCACCTTACCTGCTCCCTAACCTTAACTCACCTACCCCACCCTAACCCTCACGTCCACACAATTGCACACTTACCTGACCCACGCTCTAACCCTAACTCACCTAACCCGTGCCCAATCACACACTTACCTTCTTTTGCAGACTTACCTTAACCCGTTTAGTAACCTTCGCTCCACAGTTGAGGAAATATTGAAGCTGCAGAAACAGCCCACTGAATACTTTCCCTAGGAAAGTATTTGGTGTTCTGCAGCTTTGCTATTTCCAGCATTCGCTCTACTGGCTTCGATATTATAACATTCGAAGTTGTTAGACTTCAATGTTATAATACAGACCCGACATACATTTATCTACAGAAACAACATCAGTAATTTATCCCTACCTCTTCTTTGTTAATACTTTGAAAGGATATCCGCACTGTTCAATTGAAAACTTCAATGGCCTGTAAGAAAGATCTGGAGTCATTTAATTAGTCTTAGATTCAGTCAGGAATACAGTGAAGCTTAGTTTAGATATATTTCTTTATTTATTTGAGACTGTCTTGCAATGTTGTTTTAAATATTTCCTGTGGTTTTGAACTCTGATTTCACTGTGAATATATATATATTTAGTATTGTCTAGTTCTTTTATTATATCTTATTAAATATTTTTAAACCTTTCATTGTGGCTGATCTGTGTAGAGATATTTAAGTTATGAGAGTACTTGCATATTTATTTGATGACACTGTGTGGGCCACTCCTAATAGCCTTTCTCTCGGTCAAACTACCATTTGTGTTACTATTAACATTACACAGTAAGATTGGACACCCTTTGTTAAGTACATAAGGTAGCTGGCAGGAATGACTGGTGGCAGTAAAAACTACCTTATAGTCTGGGCAGAAGGGGGCATAGCTAGTAATGTTCAAAAAATAGTCTTGCAAGTACGGCTGGTGCAACCAGCCAAAAAACACAAACTCAAACCAAAAAGACAGGCCAGCACTAAATGAGTGAGCAATATAATATTTATTAAAGTGGCAACACCAGTAGAATCAAACCGGTTTCAGCAAAAATGCCTTCCTCTGTGACAAAAACATAAAAAGTATACACACACACACACACATATATATATATATATATATATATATATATATATATATACATATATATATATATATATATATATATATATATATATATATATATATATATATATATATATATATATATATATATATATATATATATATATATATATATATATATATATATATATATATATATATATATATATATATATATATATATATATATATATATATATATATCGAGAGAGAGAGAGAGATATCCTGACTAATTAGCACATTACTATTGCACCAGTTCCTTACATTATTTACAGGTGGTCATTAACTCCCGGGGAAAACAATCTACCTAACGTAATGATCCAACGCCTTTCTTTTTTATTAAGTAGAGCATGCCAACCTAATTTATTTGTCCTATCTCCCTGAATTTTGTCTATTACCGTAAAATTAAATCTGGCGGAGCTATGTGAAACAGAATGTTTATAAAGAGCATTAGATGGCTGTTTATTCTGAATATTGCTCAAATGTTCAGACATACGTATACGAAGTGGGTAAGAAGTTTGACCTATATAAAAATCTGAGCAAGAACAAGTTACTAGATAAATTGACCAGTCTGTACTGCAGTTGGCAAAAAAATTATATCATAAACCTTACTAGTGTTCTTACTTGAAAGTTGTTTGGATTTGAGCATGAATTTAGAAATAGAACAATGACTACAAGGAAAGGAGCCAATCAGTCTGTCCCCAATGAGCATCAATTGTTGGCTAGAAGAGCTAGTGCGACTACCATATTTATAATGGTTAAAATAAGACCCAAGAGTACACCCCCTATGATAAGAAAACTGACAACTAGAAGTGAGAACCTCAAAAAGCTCATCATTAGCTAATAGTATATTCCAATTCCGATTAATAATGTCCCTGATCACATTAATATTTTGTCCAGATGTGGTGACAAATCTAATGGCACCAATGTCATGATTACATTTATCCCAATATTCCACTAGATCTAACCTGTTTTGTTACAAAGCCCAATTACTGGCAGATATAATGTTATCATGTCCATAACCCCTAGCTCGAAACCTACAAAACAAGTCTTGCTGATAAAAATCATAACTATCTGAGGTGGAACAAATACGTTTACTATGTAAAAACTGTGATTTGGGTATGTTCTTAATAATGTACCGTGGATGGAGGCAGGTGGCAAATTATAAGTTGTTATATTGGGGGTATTTCCGAAAAACATGAGAACTAAGCATATCACCAAGATTCCTAATAATAGTCACATCTAAAAAGTTTATTTGCTTAGAATCACAGTTAAGTGTAAACTCAATACCCCATTTGTTGTCATTAAGATATTGAACAAAATAAACACAATTTTGTATGAACTTTTTATATTTTTTATATGGTTATTTAATATGTTCACATTCTATACATTTTGTAGATTCAAGTAGGCATAGTATTGAGGTTTTATACATTACTTATATTGTCAGTACAAATGTTATGATTATTGAGTCATAGACTTTGTGTAATATATTATTTGTATTTAGGTATATTTTATATTTTATATATAATAATGCTCCAACTATCAGCATATATGTTTAGATATGTGTAACAACTACATATGTTTTATTGTATATGGTTAGTGTTAGCTAGGATATTTAAACATGTGTCTTACAGTAGATTTAGTATTTGTCACAATTAGCATGTCCCTTTAAGTTTTGAATATGTGTTTGGCGCCAAAAATAGTTAAATAAGCTAACTGATCATTAATTGATTTATTCTGATGAAGTCCACATTGTAGTGGGTGAAAGCGCTTGATCCGTTTTGCTGTTGAAACATCTATGATTTTAAGTTTAATAAACTGGTGGTATCACTGCTGGTTGGAGTGAGCTATTTCCTTCAGTATCCTACCTATAGTGTTTATTTTAGAATTACGTTGTTGCTGTTTTCCTAAACACTATTGCTTTGCTGGTTATATTGGACAAACTCCAATAAGAATGTTTTGTCCGCTCATCATACCATCCAACAGTCATCATGATATAGTCTTCAAATGTCTAGTTCCCCCATAAAAATAGTCTTCAAATGTCTAGTTCCCCCATAAAGTATTGTCATAAATTAGTTGATCTTCCAGGAACCCCATAAATAAATCAGCTTATATGGGTGCAAATGAGGCTCCCATAGCAGTACCTTGTACCTGCCAATAACACTCCCCCTGAAAATAAAACACATTTTTGACAAAACATGTTCAGCCAAAAATACCAATAAGGTATTGAATCTCAAAGGATAAATGTCTGTCTTATCCATCCAATATTGTAATGCTTCCAGACCTGCCCAATGGGGTATATTCATATACAAGGCCGTGACATATAATGTATATAATAGCCAATTCGGATCCAACTGCATGTCTGATATTATTTTTAGAAACTGTGTGGTATCCTGAATTCTTGATCTTACTAGCTTTAATAACAGCTGTAAATACCATGTCAAAAACATTAACAAAGGCTCAGTAAGAGGGCATATGCCAGAAACAATTGGCCTCCCTGGTGGCTTGTCAAAATTCTTATGGACCTTAGGCAATAGGTATAAATACTGCCTTTAGGGATCCACTACTTGTTAGATTTTGTGCCACAGAATCACTGATGATCCCTTCTTCAACAGCCTGCTGAAGGAATATGTCAATTTCTTTCTTGAATCTATTAGTAGGGTCAAGTGGCATATGCATGTAGTACCTTGCATTTGTTAATTGTCTATGGGTTTCAGAAAGATAGGAAACCAAATCCATTCCAACCACCACCCCACCCTTATCGGCTGGTAAATCACTATTTTGGCGTTATGTTTTAGATTTGTAAGAGCCTGTTGTTCAGCAGCCGACAGGTTATTACTTAATATTCTAGACTGATTCATCTTAAAATGTAGATCCTTAAGCACTGAGTCCTGAAAAATTTAAACATGTTTATTCATTGGGGGTATAAATGTAGACTTCTGAAATCTAAAATCAGTAGATCTCTGAGACTGATCATTGTTACCAAAATACAATCTAAGATTAAGCAAACAACATAATGCCAAAACATCATTCGCTATAATATCTTCATCCACAAAAAAAAAACAGGGACATAGTTCAAACCTTTATTCAAACGTTGTTGCTCTACTTCTGTTAATTCAACAGATGAAATATTATGAACATTGTAGGAATCATTTATCAGGGTATCAATACCATCAAGCAAGGTTTCCACATTGTCTATTTTTTCTATGCTTTCTTCCACCCCTATTTTTACCATACCTAAAGGGTGATCAGCGTTACATATTTTCTTGGGATTGGGTGACCCATGAGTGTTTGTACATTCTATGTCTGTGGCTGAAGACTCCTCACCTGAGGTGTTACTAACTACTTTTAAGCTTATTGAGAATGGATCTAGGCCTTTTTCTTTTGCACACAGATGTCATAGTATCCAATTTAGAAAATTTAACACTTCTTCTAGAACCAAAAGGCTTACCCCGCTGGTAGTCCCTCATATCTCTATTAAACTTCTGGATTTTTTTATCTTTTAATTGTTTCTCAAGCGACAATAAATCCTTGGTTAACTTGTTTAGACATGTCATATAATAGGTTTCCCCTTCATAAATATAGAAATAAAAATGAAGGCAGGGTGCAGTGTAGTGCTGAAGGAAAGATAAATAAATAAATGAAAGACTGCACAATGACCTACATGTTGTACATCAAAGCTTCAATAATCCAAAAAGAGAGGTTAGCGCTTTCACGACTCACAGGCCGCTTCATCAGACAAACTAAACACAAAAAGCTTCCATCTTATATAATGAAACATCATCTCAATTAATGTAATTGACAATTAAAACAATGTTACTAAGCAACAAATTAATCCATTAGATTGTGTGTACAAAAGACCAACTGCAAATGCTAAAAAGAGAGTATAAAATTGTGATATCTTATAGCATAATTCTATACTCTCTTTTTAGCATTTGCAGTCAATCTAATGGATTAATTTGTTGCTTAGTAACATTGTTTTAATTGTCAATTACATTAATTGAGATGATGTTTCATTATATAAGATGGAGGCTTTTTGTGTTTAGTTTGTCTGATGAAGCGGCCTGTGAGTCGTGAAAGCGCTAACCTCTCTTTTTGGATTATTAAAGCTTTGATGTACACCATGTTGGTCATTGTGCAGTATTTTGTTTATTTATTCCCCTTCATAAACCTTGACTTCCTCACAAATTGACTTCACTTCCGAAATGTTAACCTCAATCATGCACTCATAATAAGAGGACAAAATATTAACAGAACCCACAGAGGCACTCTGTTGTGCCTTCATCCTTTCTTTAGCTAAAAGTTTCATCAATATGCCCCACCAACAGTTGAATCCATATTCTCAAACCCCTAGGGGTGATATTCTTAGCTTGATAGGCTTTGAACAATTTAAATGCTAAACATTTGTGTGAAGTATTGTCATACTTTTAGCTAGTTTGCAAAATAATTGGTTACAAATGCTGACTGGATCACTAATATTTATATCTGCCATGTTCCCACTTGAGTCCACTAAACCAAAAGAATGCAGGTCATTCTTGTCTGCTGAAAGACCTTGTAAAATAGTTACAAGATCCATAATCATATGATTATTCAGCCTTTATATATATGAAAGTTATTACCAAAAGATCAGCTCAGTATAAGTTATATAGACCAAGCCGTATTGTTGTATATTCACAATATGGTATCAAAATAGACCCGACATAATATTTGTCCAAAAACAATGATATGTACCCACTCCAACTGTAGTTTAACAAAAGCAGAAACACAGTCTCAATGAAAAAAATTCAATATTATAATGCAGCATTTAACATAATGTAATAAACAGAATGTATAAATAAATCCTTTAAATTATATGCATTGCTTAGCCCAGCTATATGCTGTAACATCAAGCTACAAAGACATATATTTGCATCATAATTTCAAAAATAACATAAATAGTGTCCAAATGTCTGAATCAGTCCAAATAAGTCAAAACAACCGATAAGAAAAACTGTGTACAGATATACCCCTGATTCAGCAAGCCCTGCATGGTGTGCAGGAACAGTGCAGAAGCTCCAGGAGGCAATATGGCTGCTGTGCGATCCAGGAATAAGCTGCAGGGGCATCCATGCGTGCTCCTACACTAATCGTGCACAGACGCAGCTCCTGTATGCATATTACCCCATTTGTAGGTGAAAACCATGCAAATGAGGTGAATTTGTGATCCAGAAAGGTGTCAGCCGGCCGTGCAGGACTAGTGTAGTGTGCAGAAATGTTCTCAGTTAGTAACCAAGTACATTTCTGCAAACTACAAAACGGAGCCATGACAGCCCCAAATAAAGGGTGTATATAATGTGTAAAGCATGCCAATAGCCAAATATGTGGCCATTGGCATGGAAAACAGTAAAAAAAAAAAAAAATAACTTTTATTTTTTTAGCCGATTTCAGCTGTTTAAATATAGGGCAGTGGTGAGCAAATGGGATTGGGCAAAAAAAAAAACTTGAAATAAGCATTCTAACCAAAATCACTATTTTGCCATTATACTCAATGGCAGGCAGAAGATAACATGGCCAGTGAATAGTGGTTGCTAAGGGGGGAGGCTCAGTGCGGGACCTGTAACTATGCATCAACAGGCAATCCTATGCAAAAGAGGGGAATGATACTGAATCCAAGATTTTCCCTCAATGCTAGTCAGCACCCAACAGTGTAAGTGCAGGAATAGCTTGGTGCAAGCCTAGGAGTTAGCTGACATCATAGGGGTGTGTGTCAGGCAGAGCTAAGCAAGGGGGTGTGTCAGAGGCTGCCTAGCACTCTTTACATTGCCTAAGCGGGTCTGCATACCGCGCATCAGGTTTTAAAGGGAAAAAAAGTAAACCAGGAAATAGCAGCTCTGTGCACATTTGAGCACTGTGTTTGTGTGGCACACTCCCGGGCTTAAACAGAAAGGCAATAGGAAGAGAAAACAGCAGTAGGAAGGTAATCAGGAAGAAGTAGCATAGCTGGCAGGTGAAATGTATCAGAATCAGCCAATTACACAGGCAGCAGATCAGCCCAGCCCAGAACACTACTATAAACTATGCAGATACCTTTCCCTCTGTTTTTTTCCACATACTTTACATCACCAGTGTATACAAGCTGGGAAATTTTAACAAACAAAACCAACAAAATGATAGGGGCTGCAGTAGCTATCATACATCAACACGTGGAAGAGGCTGAGGGTGGTGAGGATGAGAATACTGTTGACCAACCCACAGTGAGGAGATGGAGAAGAGTGTACAGATCCAGGGTAACCTACCAGGGGCTACATGAGCTGGACATAGTGGAGCACTATAGGGTGGACAGGGACATCCTACAACAAATTTTTGAGATGTGCCAGGCACGCCTAACACACAGACCTAACAGAGGGGAACCCATCCCAGTGGATACCAAGGTATGTGTAGACGTAAGACTACAAGCCACAGGTACCTTCCAAAGGCCAACTGGGGATACCATGGGGATCTCACAGGCATCAGCATTCAGGGTACTCCATCAGTTCCTGGATGCCATGTCAGCACATGCTGGTGAGCACATATACTTCCCCAACACCTGTGAGGTGTTGGCCAGCAATATGCGTCTCTTCCACCAAATAGCAGAATACCCTGAGGTAGTGGGGGCTATAGACTGCACGCACATATGCATCAAAGCACCACCCAGTGAACGGGGTATGGTCTACATCAACCGCAAGAACTTCCACTCCATCAACTTCCAGGTCATGTTCGATGCCCAGGGCATAATAATGAATGTGTGTGCTGGCTGCCCTGGAAGCTATCATGATTCCCACATCTGACATCTGACACAGCTGTACCAGAGATTTGCCAATGGGGACATCCCTCACGGTCCCCTAGTGGGAGATGCTGGTTACGCACTGGAGCCATGGCTGATGACACCCATCAGAAATGCACACACACCCAAACAAGAATTCCATAATGAGGCACACATACAGACCAGAATTATAATGGAGCATGTGTTTGGGATGCTCAAGTCACATTTCTGGTGCCTGGATACATCCAGTGGAGCCTTGCAGTACTCCCCAGCTACATGTACTCAAATTGTCATCATATGTGCCATTTTATTTATTTATTTATTATTTATTTATTTGCAGTTGGTTTACCAGGATAGTCCATTGGGCCATGATGAACCCGTTTTCAGTGGAGTCCTGGGGAGAAAAGCTCCAAAACAGTCTAGGTACAGTAGATTATTATTGATAATTATACAATTGTAATAGGTTCAACAAATAATTTTAATAGTTAACAAACATTCGAAATAATACAGAGTTGTGATGGATCTAACAGATGAAACAGCCTAACAGAGGAATGTTGCAAGGCAATGCAGGAAGTAATTACATATTAGAAAGCATAAATTTAAGAAGCAAAGTCTGATACATTCTTTGCATATACCATAGGAATAATAGAGTATATGTTATGGAAAAATAGAGAGGAAAATTGCTGGAGTAAAGAGGGGAATATAGGAAGGTGAAGAAAGAAGAAAGAAGAAATTCCAGTGTTAGTTATGAGGGGTGGGAGCAAGAGCATTCCCAGTGGGATGATAGGTAAGAATGAAGAGTTCTTTTGAAAATAAAATGGTTAGTGGTGGTGTGAATGGATGGTGGTAGGGAGTTCAAGAGGTGAGCTGTGCTATAAGATAGAAGGTTTTTGCCTGGAGGATGAGTTGGTTTGTACACTTCTAATAGATTTTGATTGTTTGACCTTAATACTCTATCAGGTAGGTACATTTTAAAGGCAGTGGAAAGGGACGGGCAGAGGGAGGGGTTGAGAATGAGCTTGTGGGCAAGAGTTAGTTGAGTGTAGGTGAGATGATTGGGTAGTTCTAGCCATTTTAGTTTTTGAAGGGAAGAACAGTGGTGGGTGGAGAACTTATGGCTGGTAGCGAACTTGGCAATTTTGTTGTAGCAAGAGGAGAGTTGTTTTTTTAGAGTGGACTGTAGATTAGTTAGAAGTGGAGCTCCATATAGAAGAGTGGGGATAAGAAAGGAAGTAGAGACAGTGATTTTGGTGGCAGGTGTAAGGTAATGATTTTGTCGGTAGAGCATACCTAGTTTTTGATGGGGTTTTTTTATATTTATTTGTATGTGGGAGTTGAATTTGAGCTGGCTATCGATTTGGACCCCGAGTCACTTGGTCTCCGTCACCAGTTCTAGAGGTGAGTTATTTTGGCTAATAATTGAGAATGCATTAATATCAAAGGGAGTGACTTTTGAGGGGGTAAATACCATTAATTTAGCTTTGGAAGCGTTGAGTGCTAGGTGATTTTTTTTCATCCAATATTCAGTGGTTGAGAAAGCTTCTTGTGTGAATTTTATGAGTGTGGGGATAGATGTGGCAGAGCAGATAATAGTTGAGTCATCTGCATATTGGATGATGTTTGAGAGTGGAATTGATTTGTGGAAATCATTTATAAATATATTGAAGAGAAGGGGACCCAGTATGGAGCCCTGGGGAACTCCGGTAGGGGTATTGTGAAATGGGGAGGAGACCTATTTCCATTTTACAGCTTGGTATCTATTGGATAAGTAGCTGGAGAACCAGTTCAGAGAGGAGGGAGATAGGTTAAGTTCTGAGAGTTTAGTTAAGAGCAGGCTGTGCCATGCTACACAATATGATCCTGTGGAAACAGCTGCAGCAGGAACAGCACAGGGCAGGGCCACACAGCCCCCCACCATTGCCAAGGCCTGCACAGAGTGACTCGAAGGAGGAACAACCTGACCCTGCCCCAGTAGACAGAAGGAGGTGTGCCCAGTATGCCCTGGCCTTGGCAAAGAGGCAAGGCATAGCACATACACTGACACAGGAGGGACCCAGGGAATGACACCTCTCTCTGACTCACACATACAGTAAAAGGGATGCCAAACATGACACTACCTGTGCTCAACCATGTATAGGGAGTGCACTATGTGCATCCAACATAGGCAGCCCTACAGCACCATCCTCAATACTGGCACACCCACAAGGTAAGTCACTCTTCTTACCAATTGCCGAATGGAGTAGTATTGTTGTTACTTGTATGTATGGTATGGATGTGAGCAGTTATCCATTTATTCCACACTGAAGAAGGCATCTTTTTGCCAAAACCGGTCTGTCCAATAAAGTTCTTTATTTAGTACCTTATTTGGTGCTATGTGTCTTATACTTTGAATCACTACAACTGCTGGCTAACTGTGTTTCTCTTATGGTATTTTCTGGCCGTGCGGAACCTACATGCACAGCATTATGTTTAATGGATGTGAGCATGCAAGGGAATCAGGTGGCTGAATGGGATGCCAGCAGATAGTAGATACCAATAGTGGCAGCATGTGATCTGTAAAAAATACTGGTGTCACCATAGTAGCCAGTACTACACATGGTGACAAAACCCACTGCAAGAAATGTGCTGGGCCACATGTGTGTCCATATGGCACACACATGCCAGTAAGGGAGGTTCACATACCCAACAACAGTCTCAGCCAGCAGGACAGGTGTAGACAAACACAAACAAAGGCCATGCTAAGGCCTCTGAATGATGGCTATGAATAACCTCCCCCCCAGGCCTACACCGACAGACTCCATCAGGTCAGGCAGTGGGATATTAGTTCTGAAGGGTAAGAAGTCAGAAACTGATATGTAGGTCAATCAAACCTAAGACCTGTAGTACACTGATATGCCTCTAGTCAACATGATAGGTTACAATACAGAATGAAATGGAGTACATGACATACCAGTACAGTCATAGCAAATGTGTACAAGTGTCAGGTGTGCCCCCCAATGCTATGTAGAAATGTAGAAACAGTTAGGTGTGCCCCCCAATCCTATGTAGAAATGTAGAAACAGTCAGGTGCTCCCCACCCCCAATCCTATGTAGAAATGTATTGACAGTCTGATGTGCCCCCCCAATCTGATGTAGACACGTTGTAACAGTAAGGTGTGCCCCCCCCAATCCTAAGTAGAAATGTAGTAACAGTCAGGTGTGCCCTCCCCCTGCAATCCTATGTAGAAATGTAGAAACAGTCAGGTGTGCCCCCCAATCCTAATTAGAAATGTAGTAACAGTCTGGAGTGCTCCCCCAGTCTGATGTAGACAGGTTGTAACAGTCAGGTGTGTGTCCCCAATCCTATGTAGAAATGTAGTAACAGTCAGGTGTGTCCCCCCTACAATCCAATGTAGACATGTAGTAACATGTTTGTGAAGATATAATACCAGTGGACCACAGATGACCTGAGGTGGCCAAGGTAGCAAGATAGATTGTAGCATTTGTACAATATGCAGGTATGAGTGTGTTAGGTTGGTGAGTGTCTCATATTGTGTGAGAGTGGTCAGTATGTATGCATGTTGAGGTTTGACCTGGTGGCCATTGCCCACTACTGCCGATGACAGGGCCACGTCCTCACAACTGCAGTGCCAAAGACAATGCTCCCCATTATAACACATTTTAGCAGTAAACCACTGTAAATGTATGGTGGTAATATGTGTCACCGTCTGAAAGATGGACATAGCATGACTGTTGGGCTAGATATACAAGCAGTACACAGGGAAAAGTACACCAGACATACACTATATAATGTGTAACCGTGAAATGGGCACATCCTTGGAATTGCACATACAGGTATGCATCACATTATCTGGGCTTGTAGTAGGGAAAACCAATGTAGTCTGGCCAAACACTTGCTGATCACAAAGGTGATAGGACTGATGTTTTGAGAAACAGCTGATTTCCCCTGCACATGCCATCATAACTGGAATGCCCCATGCATATCTGTGAGTCAGATGCAAATAGTGTCCATAGCACACATGCACAGAGCTCACCCAACCACCACCCACAGGTACCTCTTTGGTCTTATCCCCGCTGTTGGGAATGGGTACAATATCACCCCCACCTGTGTATGGCAATAGTGAAAGAATGCAGCATGCAGTGCAGGTGTCTTGTGCAGGTGTGTCCCTAGCTGTAAGCAGTACCCTGCCAGGATCCACACCACCTGATGAATACTGATAGAAAGTATTGGCATGAACACCTAGCACACCTACCCTTTCACCCCAGGGGAATATACTGAATGGCAGTCTAGTACTGTAGGACTGGCAGAATACAATGGCCTGCTACATGGCCTACAGGCCTCTGCCAAAGGCCTGTGTCTCACCTGTACTGCCACTGTATGTTATGTCATGGACACCCAAATAACAACATAACGCACTCCACATAAGCCATATGGAAGGCCATGTGGACAAGCCACAGTAAACTGTCCTGTCCACCATGTCCCACTGCATGAACTGTGGACCAACACCAAAACACAGCTGTGATGAGGTGATAACTATAGGGAAAGTTTCAGAGAATGTTTGCATAATGTATGGAAGAGGATAGAATAATAGAGGGGGGTGGGAGTATGGGCATCATGGAATGTGCAAAGTCTGAAACACAGCTGTGTGCACATACTATCCCTGGCTGAAACCCAAAAATGGGTGGCTAGAAACCTGCCTGTACATCACAATAGGGGTAATGTCCTGACTTATGACCTCTGCCTCTGAGTAACCTGTGTGAATCTGTACAGCTATGAGGTATTTCCACAGCAAGATAAGGCCATACTGTCACGTCGATAGATGTACAAGTATGGGATCCTCTGCCATCACTGTACCAAGGTGTTGAACTGGTTACACATACCCAGCAGCAAGTGTCTGTAGCTCCCCCTCCAGAATGGCATAACTTTCCAGGAATATGTAGGCGTTTGACAACAATACTGGACACAGCTGCATTCACCCTGTATCCCAGGACATCATTGCGAGCAAAAATGTCTACCTGCCACTACTTGAGGACATAAAACATCACAGTGTATAACATTACACATGTCTGAATATCTCTGCTAACACCAGTACCATGTAACAGAAGCAGCACAGACACAATCATCTACAGTACCCACTGTCTCGTGCACATTTTGACCCCATATTGCCAACTGATCTACAGATATCCTGCAGAAACAGTTTGCTAGCTGTAGGTGTAGAACACAAAAGTCTGCACTGGAGTACAATCTACCTGGAATGGATCCACACATTCAATACAGAAGGGCATACTGGGCATGCTCACACACTTAGAGAAATGAAGGCAATGTCAGACAACAACATACTGAAAGGTCATACTTGGGCATGCTCACACACTTAAACAAATGAAGCCCATGTCTGCCAACAACAGTGGACCATGCATATCTGACAGTTGCAGATGTTAGTGCATACACTCCTCAGTATGCACCAGTCATGCTTTGCACACACATTGGATAGGAATACACACATATATCCAAGGACAGCACACTATAATATGCCAAAAGTACACATACATAGATGTGTGGAAGAGAGTGACAGTGACAAACAGCCTTCTATCATGAGGCCTGTCCCACCCAGCACACAGTCAAATAGCTACAACCACATGATGTGTAAATGTCACTCACTGTAGAAATTGGTCAGTGGTATCCCTCAGCATTAAAGACTCTATGGTGCCAGTGCTAGCTGTACAACATGACTGTACAAAGCAGTAGTCATCTAGCAGTTGCATACATGTGCCTGTGAAATATAAACCTGTGTGTGCCTGAGTGTGGTGTGTCTACCTCTAGATGAATGGGTTATGGCCCATGCACACACACTGCCCTCCCCATAACCCTACTATGGCAAACCTGCTGATGTCAGTCACTGTGAAATATACCTTTGGGAAGAGGATAGCCTGGTAATCTCTGTGGCGTGTCTTATAACTGCATAATGCTGTAGTGTGATAAACTAGTTAGGTAGGAGTTCTAATCCCAGACATGGCAACTGCATGTGTGTGTCTCTGTCTGTGTAGGGAGCAATGCTTTTTAGGCTAGTCACACTCACTACAGTTCAAATGCCCTACTTTGCCAGCTGATGTCATTCACTTTGAAATACACCTTTGGGAAAAGAGTAGCTTAGTAATCTCTGTGGCGTGCCCTATAACTGCATAATGCTGTAGTGTGATAAACTATTTAGGTAGAACTTCTAATCGCAGACATGTCAATTGCATGTGTGTCTCTATCTGTGTAGGGAGCAATGCTTTTTAGGCTAGTCACTCTCACTACAATTCAAATGCCCAACTTTGGCAAGCCTGCTGATGTCATTCACTTTGAAATACACCCTTGGGAAAAAAATAGCCCAGTAATCTCTGTGGTGCATCCTATAACTGTGTACTGCTGTAGTGTGATAAACTAGTTAGGTAGCAGTTCTAATCCCAGACATGGCAACTGTGTGTGTGTGTGTGTGTGTGTGTGTGTGTGTGTGTGTGTGTGTGTGTGTGTGTGTGTGTGTGTGTGTGTGTGTGTGTGTGTGTGTGTGTGTGTGTGTGTGTGTGTCTATGTCTGTGTAGGAAGCAATGCTTTTTAGGCTAGTCACACTCACTACAATTAAGCCTGCTGATGTCATTCACTTTGAAATACACCTTTGGGAAAGGAATAGCCCAGTAATCTCTGTGGCATGTCTTATTAAATGCATAATGTTGTAGTGTGATAAACTAGTTAGGTAGGAGTTCTAATCCCAGAATTGGCAACTGCTATTTGTGTGTGTGTGTTTGTGTGTGTGTGTGTATGTGTGTGTGTCTGTCTGTCTGTGTAGAGAGCAATGCTTTTTAGGCTAGTCACACTCACTATAATTCAAATGCCCTACTTTGGCAAGCCTGCTGATGCTATTCACTTTGAAATACACCTTTGGGGAAGGAGTACTCTGTTAATCTCTATGGTGTGTCCTATAACAGCTTAATGCTGTAGTGTGATATAATAGTTCAGTTTGGGTTTTATTCCGTGTGTGTGTGTTTGTTTGTCTGTGTAGGGTGCAATGCTTTTGAGGCTATTCACAGTCACTGCACCTCAATTGACCTACTTTGGCAAGCCTGTGGATGTCATTCCCAGTGAAATACACCTTTGGAGAAGAAGTAATCCAGTAATCTCCATGGCGTGTCCTATAACTGCGTAATGCTGTAGTGTGATAAACTAGTTAGGTAGGAGTTATAATCCCAGGCATGGCAAATGTGTGTGGTGTGTGTCTGTGTTTGTCATTTGTATCCTGTGTGGAGGTGGCTCTGAGTGTGTAACAAATGGACTCATTGTTGAGTGGGATTTGCAAATTTCTTATATGGTGACCCTATTACACATTACAATGTTCACCTTACAAGGATAACAGATGTCAAATAGCCAAGATGTTTGGGTGCCAATCCATACATGTGACATCAAGGCCTGGTGAACAAAGTAAGCAACCCTTGCATTACCCAGAGAACACTCTCAACCCATGTCTCATACACAAACACACTTGCCTAGGCAACAACTGCTATGTTGGTAGTACTCTGCATATTGCCCACAGATAGTAATCATGGTGTGATTGCAGTGGACTACAGAGGGCATGGCACCCTGTCCATCAGTACAATAGGCACATAATTGCAGATAGTACATCTTCACTATGTTCTCCACTGGACGCCTGCAACAACTGTGGTGCCATCAATTGTGACCCACAAAGGATATACCATGCCTTAAACACATGCCCTGTATGGACAGATGTCACTGACACCAGGGAATACCTGCATCATGCTATCAATGTAGGTGCAGGGTCAACCTGGTGTCCATTACCAGTTTCTGCCACATGAGGCCAGGGCTGACACATCTGACGATAACAATCTGTGTACACAACATGGGCCAGACACCCCAGGTACAGTTCAACATGTCACTGTACATGCATGTGTGACATGTGCACATCCCAGCCACCTTCCATGTCATGGATTATAGAACACATAGATGGCAAGCATTGCACAACACTGGCCACACACAATAGTAACCCAGGTGACTGGATGGTGAATACAATGCCCACCTGTGTGGGTCAATCCAGACACTACACCCCTGAGTCACACTGCAGACCATTGTCATATGGACTGATGCCAAGGTATACCCTTTAGCTAGCCCTGTATAGCCTTCAGGCACAGTCAACCACTACACACCCATGAAGCAATGCACCCATGCATGTCAGTGCTGGTCTCCTGTGTCTCTGTGTGTGTGGTGTATGATGCTTTTGACCAATTTCACACTTACTACAACTCCCATTGGCCTACTGAAGCATGCTGTCTGATGTCAGACACCTTCACATACCCTTTGCCCATATAACCTCCGGATAACCCCTGTGGTGCATGTGATAACTGTGCATTACTGTATTGTGGCAAACTAACTAGTTAAAATGTTTTTTCCTGACCCTGCCAAGTGTGGCAATGTGTGTGAGTCCCTGAAAGAGTGTGGCTGTGTTGACGTTGACACCTGTTTATGTGGACAGGCACATGTACTACACCTACCGTATCGCTACTATATCACTGTTGCAGATGTCACTCACCATTACATATACCTTTGGACAGCTGCCCAGCATGTAAGCTATGTGGTGCATGCAATAACTGCCTAGACATGTGATAGCAATACATAGTCAGTCAGGGGTTTGAAACCCCATACTGGTAGGTGTGTGACACAAACATGCTTATGTTTTACTCTCCCACCCCTTTCATGACTTACTTTGTCTCTGTCTTTCTCTCTCACTCCCTCTCTGGTGGATGTGGAGAAGTAAACCTGCTTTGCTTAGGCAGCAGCTTGTGTTTTGTAAGTGATGCTCATGATCAGCTAATGGCCTCTGCATGAATTGCAGTCCCCCTCTAGCTAATTGCATGTGGAACAGCTGTGGTAACATTTCCATAGCCAATTGTATGAAAACACACTCCAATATCTAGGAACATCATGTTGGTGTTGGGCCTTTTCATTCACTGTGAGCAGGACCTAGATCTGGTGTTTGGCAAACAGCATCACAGATGGTTTTGGGATTTACCTCTAACAACATACACTGTGGAAACAGGCCAACAGACAGGAGGGGATGTGCCTTACATAACTACAGAATGTAAGCGTTGCTATTCTGCACTTGCTGTAATGCTAGTTTAACAGGGTGTGTGTGGATATAGCTGGTCTACATGTTTTAATACCTGTCATGACAGTGTTATGTTTTTGAGGAAACTCCCATCTGTAGGGTCATCTGCAAACTGGGCAGTGTGTGGAGCCTTTTGTTTTTTGTGTTACTCACAGAACACTTATCTGGGAACTGCAGAAGCATAGTGTGAGGGTTGCAGTCAGTACATGGTGACAGCCATGAGAGTTACTGACTTCATATCCCTCATAGGACATATGTCACAACAAACCCTGGTACAACAGTAAATGTATGAGGTTATCACAACAACATGCCAATACTGGGCCAGTGTTAGTAGCTCCAGCCACAAGTCTGTCAACCTTTGAATATATGCCATGCAGTAAGAGGTGCATATGTTCTGTACACCATTATTTATTGACATCATACCTGATAAGTCAGTCAGATATCAGACTGCTAGACATATTACGTATAGTAGGGGTTGTTTCTGAGGTGGTTGTGTGTACAGTATTGGTGTCTGTGTACTTGGTGATTGTCTACAGTATGTGTATTGTGCATGCATACCTTGGACTGTGCACAGACTGTGGTAGATGCCATTTTTCTTTGCCCTGTTCTATCTGATGTTACATGCGGTTCCAGTGTATGGTACCCTATTGGCTCACATTTCTGTAGGGCCAGACACACACGTGTCCCATACCACAGACAGCCATCGGACCACACTGTGTCATGACCCAGTGTATGTAGGGTTAACATGTGAGTAGCACATATGAGGATGGTGTTTATCAGACAGTCCATATAGTGTCATATTAAGCTTGTGTACCATATGTGGCTGTGGCTGTGTTTACATTGGTTGTGGGTATGCACTTTCTCACGGGTGTCTCTTACTCTGTGCTGTGGCATGCATTTAAAGCCTGCTATAATCGCAGGTACATGTGTATTTCCCCATACAAAATGAAGTCCAATGTTGTGGCAGTCTGCCTGTAGTTTGCACAGTGCTTTGTGATATGTCTAGCAGCCTAGTGTAATTACACAGTGTGCTGTTATGTCCAGTTATTTGCAAGACATGCTATTGCCAGGCCACCATAACTGTTGTGTATTTCTGACAAAGCAGTGGGATTCCATACAGATGTATGTCACTAATTACTGGGTAGTACATGGCCATGTGACCTCTGCACCACCAGGTATTATGTGTCAGGACAGACTGGCGTGTGTGCATGCAAAAACAGTGTGAGCATATGTAGTCCAGTATTTATTTAATATACCCATGTACATGGCTATTAACATCCACATTGGGAGGCGTGGTCTATATGTCTCGCATAAAGGGGATATGTGTACACCTCTGAACTGACCACAGAGTTCCCGACTGTCCACATATATTGGTCATATCTCTGCTATAGTCCACAGGATCATTACTGTGCCAGAAATGGGACTGTACTATGATGTCTTTAGGATGTCTGTCATTAGCCAATAGCGCACATGTCAAAAACAGATGTGACCTCCCACACACAACGTCAGTTAAGACAACCCTTATTACAGTAGCAACAGTCTACAAATATACCTGCAATACATACATGACATCCCCTTGCACTAAGAGGAGTTGAAAATTTGTTCCACCAATGCTGTCTCCTTCTCATCCCAAAAAAAAATCAAAATTATTATCGTTTACACCAACACAGAAATCCCCTCCTATCAATTTTATACTTACATCTAACAATGGCACCAAAATTACTCCTGACACTACCACTAAACTCTTGAGTGTTACAATAGACAATAATCTTAACTTTGACACACACATTAATTTAACTATTAAATCAGTTAATAGAAAACTTGGTTTCCTTTATAGACTCAAACCATTTCTCACAGCCTCAGCCAAAATTACTATTGCTCAAACTCACCTAATTTCCACCCTTCTCTATGCCTCTCCCATTTATACAAATCTATCAAAAAGCAATCTAAATAAACTGGCAACCTCTTATAACAGCATAGCCAGATTTGCCACTGGTGCCCCATTTCAAACCCACCATTGCCAAAATCTTAAACTACTAGAATAGCTGGAAATACAAAACCAACTACTTTTCCAGCAACTCACTTTTATCCACAAGATCTTACATCATCCCACAAATACCCCTATACTCTGTAACCTCCTCAATTCTTATAAAAATCTTCCTTCCCAAAGTTCTGCTAATAGATTACAGGTAGCCTCCTTAAAATCCAACAACAAAGCCGGGGACTGCCTGTTTTCCAATGCTATTGGCAAAACTTGGAAGAAACTTCCAACTGTGCTAACATCCATTACATCCACCCATCTTTTCAAGAACCAATTACAACTTTTCTTAAAATCTCAGTGGCTTTGCCCATGCACTAATCCTGACTGATACTATCTCCCCTTGCCTTTAACCTTTAACAACAAAAATCTTCCTTTTCTGTTTCTGTTTCTCTCCTCTAAAAACATTTCTAACTTGTTCTGTTTCCCAGTACTTTTGCTGTGGAAAGTCATGGGCACAAAATGTTAACTGAATGTATGCTTAAAACAGACTCTGCTAATTGCTTTGCTCCAAATGACTAAAATGTAAGATATTCTATGTTTTAATTTTTTTGACATTGCTGATGCAATAATATTTTTTAATGGGTGTTTACTTTATCTAATTGTATTCTCCTTTTTTACTATGTAGCGGTAGCGTTGTCACCTCACAGTAAGACGCTGACCGGTTTGAGACATGCGTGAATGGGCGTACCTTCGTTGAAGGTTGTGCATTAGGGCTGGCCACTTAGCACGTAAAAATCAACTGCCAATCATTAGCGGACCGGAGTTTCGCTGTGGCGACCCTTAACCGGGAAAAGCCGAAAGACACAACAACTCTCTGTATAATAACCATTATTATTTTTCTTGCAGCTTTTCTCCACAGGCCTCTACTGAAACTGGACATGTATCCAGTTAGACTAACCCAGTTAACAAATGTAAAATAAATAAATAAATAAATAATGTATACATATATATATATATATATATATATATATATATATATATATATATATATATATATCTATACACACACACATATAAACACTCAAATATATACATATACACAGCAATGTATGTCTACAGATATACAGATATATAGATAAATATGCACATATAGTTACGAATATCTACATATATATCAACATAAATAGGTATATCTGTACACATAGGATGTATATACATATATATATATATATATATATATATTTATGGATTCAATTTATAAGCTCGAACTTCTGTAATCTCGAATTACAGAATCTCAAGCCTATAAAGTAGAAAATCCAAATACCCTTATGATATGCAGAGCGGCAAGCCCCCCTGCACCCCCACCCCCCCACTTCAATATTCTAACTCCAAAGTTGCACTACATATACACAGACACAAAATACCACCACACAAACTACATTCATTTCGTACACACACATCACAATAAAAACACACACTATAGCCCCTACCCAACAACCTTATACACAAACACTTACCTGAATCCACGAACGCAGTGCAACACCAGAACCACTAATTCAAAATCTCCTGCATTTGAGATTTTGAATTTCATGCTTCTGGGGTTGCGATCTTCCGATCCTTCCACTTTATGAACTCGAGTTACTGAATTCTGAGATTTCAGTATTTCGAGCTGATAAAGTGAACCCCTATATATATATATATATATATATATATATATATATATATATATATATATATATGTGTGTGTGTGTGTGTGTGTGTGTGTGTGTGTGTGTATATACAAAGAGATCTACAAATGGCCATATATATGATGCACTATACAGATGTGTAGACAGACATATGTATGAATATATATGTGTATGTACATGTAGACATATATCAACATATGTATATGTATATATCCACATTCCTGTCATGTATAAACATCATGGTTGTGTATACCTTTGCAGATGTATCTCACTGTATGTATCTGATATTGTACATTTTGATATAACAACATATATAATATCAATAGCAAATACTACACAATTGTGGAAGTCAAAGCAGTTGTTCAATACTAATCAATATGTGTAGTGACAGATACATTGGAAAAACGACTGTTTTCACAGTGGTAATGGTGTAGTGGTTAACTGTTGTGACTATAGTGTACAGGGTCCTGGGTTCAAGAGCTGCAAGGGCTGTGTATTTTGTTGGGCAAAACAAGCACTGCTGGATATAGAGAGGTTAAGGCAGTTTTGAGCAGCTTTAAGTGTGTTTGCATGGGTTTGCACAAAGCTAAGCGGTGTTAACTTTTAGTTATGTACTCACCATAACTTCAGATGTTTGGGATCCATCTCGCCTACATTCTGACTGATGGGTTCGGAGCCGATCCCTCGGCTCCGACTCGGCACGCTTATGCCAAAGAGCGAAGTCTCTTATTGGCTGAGCTTACTATATCCCAGGATGCACCACTACCAGTCCCCCAGATCTAGTTTGTCTGCATACATACACAGACACACATGCTGCTTATATAACATCGTCAGATGAAACAAGATAAAAAACAGTAGAACTCAAAACCGTTCAATCTCTTCTGATCTCCAAGGCAGGGGGAAGGAGGGTGGGTAGAATGTGGCGAGATGGATCCCAAACATCTGAAGTTATGGTGAGTACATAACTAAAAGATGTTATGTGATCCTATCTCGCCTACATTCTGACTGATGGGACAGGACAGAATCCTGGGTGGCTCACTGGAAAACACTCCTGAGTACCGTGGAACCAAATGATGCTCGCCCTTTAGATGCCACATCCAATTTATAGTGGGAAATGAAAGTGTGCGGGTTGGACCAAGTAGCCGCAGCACAAATCTCAGAAATAGCGAGCTTGGAATGAAAAGCAATAGAAGTAGCCATAGCTCTGGTAGAGTGAGCTTTGATAGATGTTGTAAGTTGCTTATTTGAAGAGGAATAAGCCTGAGTTATGCAATCTCTAATCCATTTGGAGATAGTAGCTTTAGTGATGGTTTTACCCAATTTATTATCTGAAAAGGACATAAACAACTGGTCTGATTTTCGAATTTGTTGAGTCCTGTCTAGATAGAAGCGCAATTGCCTGTGAACACCCAATTTATGGAGGGTGTATTCCGCTTGGAGAATTTTGGAAAGAAAACTGGTAGCTCTAGAGATTGTTGGAGACAGAGATTAGAACAAACCTTTGGGACAAAAGATGGGTTAGGCCTAAGTGATACTCTATCCTTGTGAAAAATCAAGTACGGTGGTTTGATAGATAGGGCTTGAAGCTCTGAAACTCTTCTTGCAGAGGTAATTGCAACTAAGAAGGCAGTTTTCCAAGACAGATATTTTAACTCACATGTAGCAGCCGGTTCGAAAGGGGAAGATGTTAAGGCACGAAGTACCAAATCAAGATCCCACGGAGGCACAGGATGAAAAACTGGGGGTCTTAACAGCCCAGCACCTTTAATGAAAGTTTTGCATAATCTGCTGCTCATCAACGGTGGATCCATGGATTCGTGAAATTTGGAGATAGCTGCTAGTTGGACTTTAATAGTAGAAACTGAAGATCCTTGATTAAACAAGGATGTTAAAAATTTCAAAACCTCTGGAATTGGGGCAGTGATAGGGTCTAAGCCCCTGAGTTGAGCCCAGATAGCAAACTCTTCCACTTACTGAGGTACAATTTCTTAGTGGTGGGTTTGTGGGCCGAAGATAAAATGTGAATAACTTCCGGGTCTAAGGTGTGATTTCTGACTAAAGTCGGAAGTGGAGGAGCCAAGCTGTCAATTTCAAAGTGTGAAGGGACTGGTGTTGTCGTCCCAACTGATGAATCAGCAGATCCGGAGTTAGATCCAAAAACCAAGGATCGTCCACAGCATGTTTATTTAGGTAGGGGAACCATACCTGACGAGGCCAGTGTGGAGCAATTAGTATCATTGTGGACCCCAATTGAGAAGCTTTCTGGATGACTTTGGGGAGAAGTGGGACCGGAGGAAAGGCATAAAGTAGTCCTGTTGGCCAAGGTTGGGCCAGAGCATCCGTAGCTGCCTCCCCCTGACGCGGAGTCAAGGAGAAGAACCTTTTGCACTTTGTGTTTTGTGGTGTTGCAAACAGGTCGCAGCACGGGGTCCCCCATCTTCTGAAAACCTGAGCTGCTACTGTTTCATTCAGGGACCACTCGTGAGGAGAGAGAATTGTCCTGCTTAATCTGTCTGCCAATATATTGGATTTCCCTGGAATGTGGGTCACTACCAAGAAACGGTTGGTAACTACAGCCCATTCCCACACTCTCATGGCCTCTCTGCAAAGGGGGTAAGATCTGGTCCCTCCTTGTTTGTTTAGATACCAGACCACCGACATGTTGTCCGTGTGGATAGCGATAATGCCTTGAGGGAGAAACTTGTGGAGGGCCTGTAGGGACAGAAGTACAGCCCTCATTTCCAATACATTGATATGGAGAAAGGTTTCGTCTGGAAGCCAAGAACCCTGAACTAACCTGCCCAGACAATGCCCCCCCCACCCTGTCTGGGAGGCATCCGTCATCAGGGTGGCCACCGGAGGGGGGATAACAAAAGGTCTTCCCTGATTCAGATTGGATGGCTGAAGCCACCAGCGGAGGTCCCGTTTGCACGTTTCTGTAATCAGAATGGGGTGATTGAGGGGGAGATTCTGAAAGGACCATTGTGTCGATAACAGCCACTGAAGAATCCTCATGTGCAATCTTGCCAGTGGAACTAGGAGAACCGTGGCAGACATCGAACCTAAAAGTTGCAGGACCATCCTGGCTGGGGCTTTGGATCTTGGAAGCAGGGCTTGAACTTGACCTTGTAAAGTCTGAATCCTTTCGGTAGGAAGAAAGACGCAGATCAATTTTGAGTCTATCTCTGCTCCTATGAATCTTATGCACTGAGAGGGCAGCAAGACAGACTTTGACCAATTGAATGTAATTCCCAGGGTAGCACCCAGGGAGATGGTGGCTTTGAGGTTGTCTATTAGTAGATGCCTGGTGGTGGCAGTCAGGAGCCAGTCGTCCAGATAGGGAAACACTTGGAATCCAAGACTCCTCAGGTGAGCAGTCACTACTGCCAAACACTTGGTGAACACCCTGGGCGCTGTGGTGAGACCAAAGGGCAGTGCACAAAATTGGAAATGACTGTCTCCCAGGCTGAAGCGCAGATACCTCCTGGACGCCTGATGTATCGGTATGTGATAATAAGCGTCCTTGAGATCTATGGAGCACATCCAAACATCCTTCTCCAACAACGGGAGAATGGATTGTAAAGTGACCATTCGGAATTTGGACTTCATGACGGACTGGTTTAGTTGCTGAGATCCAATATTGGTCTCAGGTCCCTGTCTTTTGGCACTAAAAAGAACCTTGAGTAATTTCGGATCCGATCTGGTCTGTGGGGACCGGTTGGATGACTCCTTTTTCTAGCAGCTTTGACGCTTCTGCAGCTGCAATTTCCCTTTGACTGGGTGGTGGGTCCAGGATTTTTTTTTTTTGGACGGTGGGGGTGAGTGTGTGAAGGGAATGGTGTAACCTCCGGCAATAATCCGAAGCACCCATCTGTCCTGAGTGATAGACTCCCAGGCTTTTAGGTGCTTGGCAAAACGGCACCCGACTGGCTCCGGAGCAGCACAGCCGGGCAATCCCTCATGAAGTGTGGGAGGCTGAAGAGCCACGAAAGGACTCGCGGTCTCCAGAATTGCGGGGCCCTCTGCCGCCTCTGGGATGGCGTCTCCCAGAAAAATTTCCCCGTCCTCTGCCTCTGGAAGGGGAATCTTCCTGCTGTTGAGGAAAAACTTACGTGATTTGCGGAACCACATCTTCCTCCTCCTTTAGCCTTGGGATAAGGCCGAAAGGAGTGGAATAACGCACCTATGGCAGATAAAGTTTTTCCTCTTGCTCACAGCGGTAAGAGTGTCTTTAACCTTAGGTCCAAACAAAGAGGACCCATCAAAGGGTGTCGGCGAAGGAAGACTTGAAGGCCTCCGTGAAATGACATTAACGGAGCCAGGCTTGTCTCCAGAGCCACGCCTGTGCCTGCCGCTCTGCCTGCCCCTTCGGCCGCATATGAAATGAGCCTCATGGACGAGTTAGAAATCGAGGTAAGGATAGCCAACTGAGAGCTAACCGACTGGGCTAGCTGCTCAGGTAGGTTACCTGAGAGGGAATCTGACAGCTCCTTGACCAGATCCCTCTGTAGCCTGGTAAAATGTGCCAAATAATTCAGTGACCTTAGTGTAAAGGCCGCTGAAGTCAGGGTGCGCTTCCCGTACCAGTCCATGCTCCTAGACTCCTTATTAGGAGGATGGACGGATGTTGAAGCCTCTGCCACATCCTGTTGTGTAGCAGATGCCACCACCATGGCATCTACAGCCACGCCTTTTGTCAAGAACTCCTTCTCGGGTGGGGCAGACAAAAATTTGTTAGGGCGAGAAGGCACTGGTTCCACAGTATCTGGATGTTCCCACGCCCTCCGACAAACCAAATCCAGGAGCTCGTCGAAGGGCGGAGACACCCAGGAGGCAGAGGGCTGAGCCCCAAAGGCCTTGAGAAGCACTGACTCATCAGCAGAGGGGGTTTGGATATCCAGCCTCGTTGCTTAAGGATCTCTAAAATGTCTGCGAATGAGACATCATCCGAGGACGACTTTGGGGACCCTCCGCATCATCAAGATCAGTGTCCGATGTAAGAGACTCGGGGAGTCCACGTGCTTCCTCTTGCATGATCTCTTCCTTGGGGCTCCTAAGACAACTCCGAAGAACCCTCAGGAGGAGGGAACCCCAGTGGGGGTAACCTCAGGCCCCGGGCTCTGCTGCCTAGGGACAGAGGAACTGCCAAAGACCCAGTCTCCACGCCCAGGGAAGGTGCCGCTAGAGTTGGGTAGATGGCCGAAGAAGACTTGGCCAAGGCACTCCTCATAGCTCTGAAAGCCGGACCCCCAGAATCCTGGGAGTGTCCGTCCCTGGAGCCATGATAGCAGACGGAAGTCCCGCAGAAGCACCGAGAGGAGGCTCGGAACCGACAGCATAGGTCCAAACGTCCCCGGGTCCGGCCGAAGTCCGTGCCAAACTCGGAACCAGGCCAGGGTTGGAGTAAGGGTCGGAGCCGACCCTAGGATCTCCACCGCTCCAACAGCACCTGCTCCGGCGGGCAGCGGTCGGAGGAGGAATGGCAATGGAATGGGCTATCGGCTCAAGCCAATTGGGTCAGAGCAAACAAATTTTTGAAAGACTGGGGACTGGAACAGTCTTTGGAGCACCCTGTCTATGTCGAATCTGACATCCTAGATGACCTGGAAGAGACCGAACGGGTCTGAGTAGGTCTCTCCAGCTCCACGGGACTAAGGGACCGCCCGAGGTGACTCGATAACTATCGGCGCCGAGGGAGTGTCCAATCCAATTTCCATTGGTGCGAAGAGGACTTCGCCGAGGAGGAAGTGTCTGAGCGACAACCTTCATCGGCTCCGAGATCAGTGGAGCCGATGAAGGTGACTCCGCCTCTCGATGCCCCAGCCGTCGGCTCCGAGACCAGAGGAGTCGAGACTGGAGGCATCGAGGCAGACTGTTCCACCCTCGGCTCAAGTCCGTGGAGCGAAGGAGAAGCCTGCCTATGTCTTTTGGCGGTCTGGTCCGACGGACTGGTCGGAGCCGACTTTTCTTTTTAGCAGGAGAAGGAGAGGATGCTAAAGCTTCTTCAAAAGAGGGTTTGATAAGGCCTTTCAAAATAAGCTTATTTTTCCTCTCTTGGAGGACCCTCGAGGAAAACGCGTGACACACGCTGCAGGACTCCTGCAAATGTTTGGTGCCCAAACAATATACACAGAGAGAGTGGTCGTCTGTGATCGACATCTTAAAATTGCACTTAGTGCACTTTTTAAATCCTGAAGGCCTAGGAGCCTGTGACATTATGGCAATCCAAACACAGAAAACTAGCCAAGAAGGAACACAAGAAACACACTGACTAACACTATGGAATTTTTCTTGTTCTCTCTTCTTCTTTACTTTCCTGTCCTTTTAATAAGGACTAACACAACACCAAAAGTAGTAAAATCAATAACCTTAAAAGAAAACAGGAATTAGCCAACAACGAACTGACAGGGGAAGGCCCTTCAACTCCGATGGGACCTCTAGTCTGTCAAAACACAGTCACTACACAATATTTTACCAAGGAAAATACTCATTCAAGCACAAAAACCACTAGATAGCTGTTAAAACAGCTTTTTGTTGAATTTTAAAGAAAATCCTGACAGAAAAGCTAGTGAAAAAACACTACTTAGCTCAGCCAAGCTCGAGACCACGTCTTTGCTTGTTAGTGGCAAATGAGATCTGGGGGACTGGTAGTGGTGCATCCTGGGATATAGTAAGCTCAGCCAATAAGAGACTTCGTTCTTTGGCATAAGCGTGCCGAGTCGGAGCCGAGGGATCGGCTCCGAACCCATCAGTCAGAATGTAGGCGAGATAGGATCACATAACATCCTATGGTTAACCGTATGGGCACTTACACCATGTAGGCTTCGCTTACCAGTGCGCAAATCTACTTAGCTGTTATATTGCAGCAATTCTGACACATGCTAAGCAAGGCTTAGCCCTGGTAACCAGTGCTCACCACCCAGTCTGATAACATAGCAGGGTAATGACATCTGTAATAAGTGTATGTAATGCCATGTACAATACATGCCTCTATGTGCTGTCATTACAATAGCAACGGGTGTGAGTGTCATGTCTGGGACACACAAGTATATAAGACCTGTACAGTACTGTTATCCATGTGAATGTGTTACATACAAGGGTAGTAACCCAGGGTATGTGCTGTCGCACTGGCATGTAGTGTATCATAGTGGTACTACTGTTGACAGTGCTTTTCCAGACAAGAGTAGAGTGCTAAATGTAGTACTGACAACAAGCACACCTGCAGGCATAGCTGGACTCTGAGGCCTCACTGTCATGTTCCTGGTGTGTGAGCTGTGTCACAGTATATATTCCCTACTGGATAATGTCACAGGTATGGTGTCACCACAGTGCCATACCCCTTGTGGAGTATAACTGCAGACCATCCTCCTGCTTGACACATGTACACCTACAACACAAATGGATAACATTATGGAGACCACAATCACCCAGTGTTACTAACAGCTATAATGCATCATTGCTGGATGGCTGCATTATCTGACATGTATGCATTAAACATTACACCTGACAACATGTTACACTACAGTACATTGGTACACTGTAGTACAGTCACCGTGTACATCCTAACCATATTAGCCTGTCCCTGAATTGATATTATGGATGACAGGGATGTGGCACAGGTACCATCATATGCACAGGGTGCGTTATTGGTTTGCCAGAGGCTGAGGGTGGGCCATACATTTGACACCATGTATGTGGGTGAAGGGTGTAATTAGTTGAACTGGGCGTGGTGATGTGGTGTGTGTAGGTAAGGGGTTTCTCTAGGTGTGTTCGTATAGTGTGTGGGTATGCATGCACACAGTTCTGCCATGTGGCTTTCCTATACAGGTGTTTTTTGGACAGGTGCAGACCATACCTGGCAGGGTGTGCAGTTCACCAACTCCATGGACATGCGGACTGTGCCTGCCAGTGGTTCCATGGGTATGTCCATATACAGGCCTCGATGTGCTACTCTACCCTGATGATGACAGATGTCCACTAGAAGCAGGTCCCTCCTGGGACTGGCTGGAACCATGTGCTCATGGCCTACTGTGGTGTGGTGTGGACAGCACCCCCCTACAGTGCTGGGGCTGGTACTGCCACAACTGAAGTGCCTTGGTGTCCTAGCATGTCCACGTTGACCGCCAGCTGTTGGTGTTGTTGGCCTACATCCACACAGCCATCGCTGCACTCCAACCACATGTTCAAGCACATACAAACCATGACCAATGAAGCCCACCATCTCACCAAACCATCTATCCATGACCTCGGTATGAGCATGGAGGGCACCAGACAGTTCATGGAAGTTTTCGCTTGCAGATGTGAGAGCAGCCCTCTGCAGCCTCAGGCCCTGTCTGGTGTTCAGTTCCATACATGCCTGCACTTCCATGACAGCCTGAAACATGCACCTGGTGGTACCAGTTGTGGCACTTCTGCCAGGAGCATGATGACCAGCGGCCCTACCATGAGCACTCTGGTACATCTGCCTATGTGGTACCCTGCCAGACATTCAGCTATGCTTGCTGTGACCAGACACAGTAGGCATGGATACCACACTCTCCTGTGCTCTGCCACCAACTGCCAACTGTCCCTCTGCTATGGCCACTAGTGATGGGGTATGTATAGGCACTGAAACTGTGTGCAGGTTTGGGGTGGCTAAGAGGAGGATGTCAAATGATGGTGCAGTTTCAGCCCCTGACAACTCCACCTGTGCCTAAACAGCACTATCATCATCTTCGGTGTCTGTATATACACCAACATCAGATTGTATGCAGGAGGGACCCTGTCCCACCTCGCCACCTGTGGCAGAAAACAAGAAATATACTTTAAGACCTGTACAACATTGCATAACAGTGCACAGATAAACACACACACACACACACACACACACACACACACACACACACACACACACACACACACACACACACACACAAATTCCATCTTAATACCTACCTGTCCATGATTTACAGACAGTCCCACGTTTATTCCCATAAGTTCCCCATCCTGCATCATACTTGGTAACATACACTCATTAATACCACTCATTAATGTATCATTCCTCTAAATGCCTAGACGAGTGATCACAACACAAGACCTGTTACTCCATTACCTCCTTGACCTGAGTGGAGTAAGTTTTACATGGCCTCACTGCTGTCATTCAGTGTTCACCCTGTGTATGTCTGGACATCATGAGCATGGACCCTATATGTGAGGTACTACTACGTTCACTCCATAATGTCCCACATTTAAGTTTCATGTGTAAGTATTGCTCAGTGCTTGCCAGATATGCTGCTCAATTAACCTATCATGTGACAACTGTAATATATGGAGACACTCCCTGGTGTTATCTAGTAATTCCCCAATGCATCTGTAGTGCTGCATACGTAGGTTGTCATTCACCTCTCTGCTGAATGTGATATTAAGGGTATACCTGGTGTCTACTTTCCCTTCAAATGCATATTCTATGCAACAGACCATATTATACTATCAGCTGTCCTGTGATTACATATCAGACAAGTATTCCTGGTGTGTCATGTGTCAGTCCATGTCCATGTACTGCATGATCCCAAAGGGAAGAACTGCCATATGAACAACCCCACAATCACACATGTGCATACATGGACACCCACACAAACCCACACACATGCACACACACATTCTACATGCATTGACCTCCCTCCACTCCACCAGACTGAACCTACAGACAAAATAACCACACACACACACACACACACACACACACACACACACACACACACACACACACACACACACACACACTCACATATACAGGTGAGATTGCACAAAGATAGTACACACAGTCTGCCCATTACCCATCTGTCAACATGCATAGCACATGGTACACAACAGCATGTAGTGCAGCTATAGTCAATCCATGCTAGCAACAGTATACGTGTACTGTGCACCAAACCTCACAGGTATACAACCCATTGCTGAATGTGTAGTACTGTGTTAGTTTTGTCTTCTCTAATGCTCACAGCCCCTATGATTTCCAGTGACACATACCTGGGATGATATGTGGACAGATGTCATTTGTGAATGCCTGATGTCTGGTTTACAGATCTCAACATCAGCGGACCATGTATGACCAGTCTAATACTATTACACTGACAACCGTCAGACCATACCGTGGCTATGGGGAGTGTACACACCCTTATTGATATGACTCACCCTTCCTTGATCTGCCATGGTACCACATCACCGCATATATTAACAGCACATGAGCATGATATGTGACATATGTCCTGTACATTCACATGCAGTGTCTACGAAATGTGTTAGGTGTGCAGATGCTGACTGCGATGCATACACTCCATGTGTGCATATGTGTGCATGCCCTTATAATGACGATTTGTTGCACCTATTGTTATGTGTACTACAGCAGTCACTATTCCTGGCAGGGGTGTACTAGCATCGGTCATCTGCATTTGCTAGTGTATGGTCAGTCTGCCCTACACATGTTCCCCAATTCTGCATGACTGCAAGGTCTACTTATGTGCACATCCCTTGGTGTTCAAATACTGCCATCACTATTGCTGTGGGGTTAGGGTTACATCTGCCACAGTTCCTGAACCTGACTGTTTGCAGATACAGCCATTCTTAGCATCCTTAGGATCCCTGCTGCAGTGCACTGGTGTGTCATGCTGACACACCCTCCCCACCTTCAGCCTTTTTGCAAATGCTTGACAAGTATGGCCTACATGTGTATCAGTTTGCAGTGTCCCATATACTGAACACCACATGTTACAGCCTAGTTCCAGCTAATAGTGTGGACCACAGTTATATGTTATGCCATAGTGTAGATCTCTAACAGTTGCCATTGTAATACTGGTATATACACTGTTGTTGTACTGTATAAGGGTGATGTTTCACACATGTCCCTACTGTAGGCCATGTGTCCCACCATTATGTTAATCACTGTGGAGACATTTCACAATGACAGGATGTTAGTTATCTTGCAGGTGTCTGACATACCCTTCCGATACCCCATCATGGTCACTACTGTGATGCAGTGCATTTAACAGCAATAATATATGAGCATGTACAGCATGCATTATGGGTAGGTGTGTTAGATGTGTGCATGGAATATACCATAGCCATTACATGTCTAGTGTATTGACAAGCATCAACATAAACCATATTCACCAGCTACAGGCTGCTGCCTTGGTGGTATACCAGAGAGACCTACATAAGAGTGTGAGAGACACAATGTCAGTGGCCACAGCTGTGGCACTGCTACAGGGTGGGTGCAGCATTATAGAACATCAACAGTACAAGTCCACAATACTACCACTTATGCACATCTGTTTATTACTACTATGCAGCAACAAACCATAGTAGTAATGTCAGGTCAGATATGCATGATCTACCTGTACAGATGCAGATGCATGTGCAACAGAGGTCTACTGATGTGCCCTGTGGTGTTACCTGCACTCTCCTCAGCCAGTCTGTGGGTAGCATCTACCTCCACAATGGTGTCTGCCGGTTGGGTATGCGGACGGACAGGTGCCATGAGGCTGGCGAGGAGCTCCTCAATACGTGTCGAGGGGGTGGATGGCATGACCCCCCCCTGTTGTGAGGTGACCCCCTCAGACAGCAGCAGCATGCCGATGGGCATTGCAAAGCAATTCAGAACAATGATGCTGGATCTGCTTATAACTGCAGTTATGCAGGCCAACATCATTGACCCTGTGGAATAAATCATTCCACAGAGGGGTCTGCTCCTGCTGCTCATGGGCAGCCCTGCCAAACAGGACAGGGTAGTGCTGGATAAGGTAGTTCAGCACAACCTTGTTTTCTGCCGCTGATTATGCAGGTAAGCAGCCATGGGACATCTTGCCTGAAAGACATAACGATGGAAACAGGTCTGAGCAACTCATACAGCAAGGTTACCATAGTTCTTAATACACATCTCTGTCAACCCCCCATCATATCAGCGACAACAAACTGTTCACCCAACTCAATAGGTATGGCTACAGCTTACCTACCCGTGGGACATATATTGTATTGCACCACAATCTGGGCTATGTGTTTGTAGCCATGTTCCCTGTGTGAACACCATCATTGCTGGCCTGTTACGGACTATTCACCTGCATGCCATTGTCAGGGGCACTATGGTTCCATATATGCATGTGGTATGCTTGCTATGTGATGGCTGCACATCTGACATTATGTGTTATTGGGGATATCAATGCATGCTTTTTGACATGCTCCGGGATTTTGTAGACTATTACTACCCACATATGTTCTAGAACAGTGACACAATAGCATGTTTAAAGAATATTTTCCAGCAGAACCACCAATCCAACCTCATCTGGCCATGTTGCCAAGCCACATCACATGTGGGACACACCCTGGGGCCTCCTCATCTACTGGTCCAGCACTATTTCACCTCAGGGGATGTTGTCCCCCCTGGGTGTACACACAGACATGATCCTGTCACCCAAGGTGACGTCCTGGGTCTGTTCCATAGGAGGCTCCACAGACACTTGTGGGATGTGCTAAATGACCTTGAGGCACCCAGTACATATTCACAGGGTCCACATGCTCCTCCTGCTCAGCCTCCAGGCCAGGCATCTTCAGGGCCATGGACTGCTGTTGTGAGTAGCAATGGGTGGGAGGCTTGTTTCCATTGTTTCCATATGGGGGCCCATAGGGCTTCCACATCGCATACCACACACACCATCCAGGGTTTTACCCACCACATATGTCCTATACCACCCCTGTAGGCTGCCCTCTATACCTACCAACCCGGACGACGTCCACAAATACAACTGCCATCATTCCCCATATTCCCATTCCCTACTTCACAGACAAGGGCAATGTGGTCCCAACAAGGGGTTTACATGTGTCATACCCATCCATGTTGCACACACTTACAGCTGTATATATCTGTGTGTATTGCTATGTGTGCTGTTCCCTCACACATAGCATGCAGCACTGTGGTGGTAATATTGGGGACATGTATTTACATACATATATGTGTTTATGTGTGCTTGTATATATATATATATATATATATATATATATATATATATATATATATATATATATATATGTAGAAATTCGCATATATATATATATATATATATATGTGTGTGTGTGTGTGTGTGTGTGTGTGTGTGTGTAGATGCATATGTTGTATATATGTGTTTATATATATATATATATATATATATATATATATATATATATATATATATAGATATACATATGCCTACATACGGGTATCTGTATATCCAAACCAGAACAGGAGCCCAACAGTAGCCAGCAGAAAAAGATGCTAATCCCAAAAGACACTTTCTTTTAATGTAAAGTCAATTTAATAAAAATTTTTCTCACGTTTTCGTCACTTTAAGTAAAGTAACTTCTTCAGACACCCAGACAAACAGCCTGTCTGTCTGTAGACATACATGCAGATAAATATATATATATATATATATATATATATATATATATATATATATATATATATATATATATTCACTTTATAATCCCAAAATTCTGAAATACTAAATTTCAGAATCTCGAGATCATAAAACCGAAATTTCACAATACCGAAGCTGCAGAAGCGTGAATTTTGAAATCCCGAATATTACATACACACACACACAACCCCCCACACACACACAAACACATAAACCTACACTACAGACAAGCAGGGGGGCAAGCCCCGCTGCACCCCCCACACCCCGCCTGTTAAAATATTCTAACTCCAAGGTCGCACTACACAGACACACACAAAAACACCACCATACAAGCTACATTCCCCTTGCACACACACATCATAGTAACACAACACACTGACGCACTCTAAATCCCCTAAACAAAACCCTTAAACATAAATACTTACCTGAATCTCCACATATCCATTCATACAGTGCAACACTAGAAGTGTTAATTCAAAATCTCCGAACTTCGCCCTTCTGGTGTTTCAGTATTTTCAGCCTTCAGCTTAATAATCTCAAGATTCTGAAATTCAGTATTTCAGAATTTCGGGATTATAAAGTGTTCCTATATATATATATATATATATATATATATATATATATATATATATATATATATACACACACATATACATACCTATATATGGGGTACATTCAGACATCAGGCCCACAATCTCTAACTCTCCTTCCTGCACAGCTGCACTGTTCTGTCTTGCTACAACACAGACAGGTACCAGATATGGACACAGTCTAACATTAGAGGGGTATATACAGGGCCAGATTGCAGGTAAGCCTATTACACACCTATGGCTGAACCTGAGAGTCCTGCAAGTGGTGGGCTCTAGAACCCATGTGTCCATCATTATGGCATTACTTCCACCAACAACTATTGGCCTCACTAATATACATCCCTTCCATTACACAATACCCACTATATTGGCTTACATCTTGTCAGTCAGTGCTGCTCTACACAGTTGACGGGTATGACCCACTATCCACAGGAACAGACTCTAATGTCCATAGCAGTTGTTCAGCTGAAGATCATTACAACAGCAACACCTGATGGCAAATGTATATCATTCCACATAATCTACCCCAGTATTATGGACCATGTGTCACAGTCAATTACATGCATATATACTTCACATACCTGTTGTGGGGATGAGGTCTTTTGTGGATAGTGTCCTTGTAGGAGGGTTTTTTTTCTCCTTAGCTATGGCCTTAGCCTGCTTCTTTTGTTTTCGTTTTTGGTGTGGTTGTGGTTCTGGATCTGTTTTTTGTTTTCTCTTTCTCTCTCCATCTCTCTCTCTCTCTCTCTCTCTCTCTCTCTCTCTCTCTCTCTCTCTCTCTCTCTCTCTCTCCAGTAAATGGATTGAGCTGCTTGGAATAGATTGCAGCATGGCTTTTGTGGGTGATGCACATGATCAGGTGATGGCCTTTGCACCAGTGTCTTCCACTTGCTACCTGCATGCAGCATGCTGTGTAGTACTTTCAATTACCACTGTCATGGCAACCCACTACTATAAATCCCTACATCATGTGGGCATAGTCCCTTTACCTTTCCTGTATGGTGGACATCCTTCCTGTGTGTGGGCAGCAGTGTTACAGACAGCAGGTAGCAATGCCTTGTACAAGAGAACTTGCACACTCAGATCAGCTACATATTTTTATGAGGTTCCAGAACTACAAACAGAGTGTGAGTACAGTCGTTGTATACATTGTATAGCACCAGTATTACAGCATTTGTGTGTACATACTAGTTTAACATGGACTGCAGTCTGTCTGCATAGCTCTCAATTGTGTGCCTATCCACTTGATAGCCAGAGGTGTGTGTGCTATGTTTTGCCTGTCCACCACACAGGTCTTGTATCAGATATATCACTGGCTCTGTGTCTGTTGAGTGCTATCAGTACATGGCTACATCCATTTGTGTTTCTGACTTCATATTCCTGACTAAGGGTTTGTTCCAGACTATCCTGTAACATCAGTGACTTGCTTAGTGTATAACAACACTATTTCACATATGGGCCTGTGTTCCAGCCTCTGTCCTCCACCTACATACCAGGCTTTGTCCATATGACATGCTGTCAGGGACTGTTATGTAGTGGGCTGTGAGTATGTCATGCTGCCATTCCTGCCATCATTCCACTGCTGTTATGGCCCTCACACATATTATGGGGTTGGGTCCATATATGTGTGGGCTTCATCTGCACAATACATGTGTGCCCTTATGCAGTCCAGAGGCCAGTGCATGCAACAGTGGTATATGGCCCTGTATGTCAGTCTATGGGGGGATGCACCATAACTAACCTAGGCTGTTACAACATGTAAGGGGTGTGAAGACTGGTAGAGAAGGGTGAAGGCTGCCAGCCTAGCCAGATAGAATTGTGCAGATAATTCTGTCATTTGTAAATATAAATATAAACTACAGGCTTTTGGTCTTAAATGTAAAGAAATACTGTTACATGTGGAACTGGAAATAAATGTGACAACAGTGCACTACTACTAAGTCTATGGGGGGATGCACCATAACTAACCTAGGCTGTTACAACATGTAAGGGGTGTGAAGACTGGTAGAGAAGGGTGAAGGCTGCCAGCCTAGCCAGATAGAATTGTGCAGATAATTCTGTCATTTGTAAATATAAATATAAACTACAGGCTTTTGGTCTTAAATGTAAAGAAATACTGTTACATGTGGAACTGGAAATAAATGTGACAACAGTGCACTCTACTGACCAAAATAAAGCATGTGGTGACCCTTTGAAGTAGACAGTGGTGCCAAAAAGTCTAGATGAAGAAATTCTTTCTATTGTTTTAACCAAGAGCTAAATTGCTAGATTTAAACATGCACATGTATTTTTATTGCTCTGTTCCTGACCAGCTGCAAGATAACAAAAGGGAGATGTTAAGAATGTAAATGCAGTTAATGTGTAGCCTGGGAATGCCAGGAAAGTGAAAAAGAATGATGTAATGTTTATCAGAACTGTGATAGCAATTTAAACAGAGAGAATCAGAAGGCATTAAGCAATTTTGTCTTGATCATCCTACTCAGAGCACAGCCTCTTGCTCACATGTAAGTTATCATGACATGAAATGCTGCCTACATGTCAGGGATTAGCACACTGATATGCCAGAGGGACAGGGTGACAGCTGGCAGATATGGGACAATTAACTGGACATTCTGGGCAATTCTGTACACTTGTGGGGTATGATTCTGCATACGTACTACCACTCCCAGGATTCGGACCATAGCTGTGTCTGCTAAAAATAAAACACTGTCCATCACAGTTGTGTGTGCTACATAGATATTGCTGTGTATCGCTTATCTGATTTCTGTACATAATTTTCTTGTGGTTTTATATTCCAACCTTGTATTGCAACACTATTTTACAGGATTTCCTAGACTATTACATTATGTAGTACAGTGTGGGTGACAGTGATGAGTAATACCTTATTATTCAGAGCAACTGCAACACTAACAATGCCATACAATACCAGAGTACACAGTATCAGTACAGGGTATCAATCTTTTATTTCTCGGCACAGTGTTTGTATCTGACAGACCTGTAGGAGCAATGTTTGTTAGCACTACCTGAATGTAGCCACACAAATTACCAGATTCCATATTAGTATTATGCACATACATCTCACTCTGTTACTGTACACACTCTGGTCACAACTAGACAACATGGGGATGTAGATGGGAAATACTTGGCTTATTCCCCAATTCAGTAATGCAGAATTAATACTAGCCCAACTTCAGCTAAACAAACACAAATATATATGCATAGCCTCCCTTTACATACCCCCTGGAAACAATATACCAATACTCGAAGAAATCCTCTCCTGGCTTTCAACTAACATCTGTAATGAAACTATAATCATGGGGGACACCAACATAAACTGGTCCTCCATTCTATCCCCTACTGACTCCCTCAACATCAACCTATATAACTACTCTCAACTCATCAACTCCATAACTAGGCCATGCAAAGACCTCACTAGTGGCAACATCTTAGACTGGATTCTAGTCTCCCACCCTCACTATTACCCCAAAAGTGGAACACTTCCTGACTCCCTCAGTGACCACCTTCCCATCTTCACAACACGTCTTCCTTCTCCCCTGCAAGTTACTCCTAATTACATCACTACCGATGCCGTAAAACTTTAACCTAGAAGCTTTCTCTGACTCCCTAAAATCCATTAACTGGCACCCTTTAAAAACTCTACCCCTCAACAATGCAATCGCTCACTTCAATACTACCTTTCTAAATCTTCTAGATACTTATGCTCCCTTAATAACCAAAAGAATAAAAAAGAAATCTAGCCCCTGGTTAACAAAAAATACTCTGACAAACATGCGACTTAGAGACAAAGCCTGGACACAATATCACAGGACCAAATCCTCATCTACCCTTAATGAATACAAAACCCTTCGTAACTCAGTTAAAAAGCTTATCTATGTAGACCGCCGCAACTACTTCTCCCAACTTCAAAGCAAACATAAAACTAACCCTCAAATGTTTTGGAAAGGCATAAACACCCTCCTAAAACCTGGTACTATAGAAAACCCAATACCCTGCCCAAATACACATGACACTGATCTTGCCACACAATTCAACTCTTTTTTCATAGATTCTATTTCCAAACTTACTTCCTCTTTCTCAAATAACAACCAACCAACTACTTCCACTTCTCCTCAACCACCTCCACCTCAATTTTCTTTTTCTGATCCCCCACCCTCTCAACCCCAGCCTTCATCATTAAAATGATTCCTACTTCCACCATAAAAAAACTCCTACAGAAACTGAAACCATGCACCAATGCCCCTGATAACATTCCCTCATACTTCCTCAGCATAGCTGCTGAAGCCATTGCTCTTCCCATCAGTATCCTAATCAACCGTTCCATCCAAGAAGGCAATGTTCCCCAAATCTGGAAAAAAGCTTACATCATTCCTCTCCATAAAGGTGGAACTAATACTAATATCACCAACTTCCGTCCCATCGCCATCCTCTCTCCCATTTCAAAATCCTAGAAATGTATCCATCTTCAACTCCTTCCCCATCTCTTAGATAACAACCTATTAACTCCTACCCAGCATGGATTCAGACCCCATCACAGTACCATGACAGCCCTCCTATCCTTCTTAGAAACTGTGAATAAAGCTAGAGACTCTGGCCTCACTGTTTCTACCATCCTACTCGATCTTTCTAAAGCCTTTGACACTATCTCTCATAACTTACTTCTTACTAAACTATCAAAACTAAACCTTACACTATCATCCCTTACTTGGTTTACCAGCTATCTCTCTAATAGGCAACAAGCTGTTAAGTGGAAGAAAGCCACCTCCTCCTTTCTCAACACCCCACTGGTGTCCCACAAGGTTCTATACTGGGCCCCTCCTCTTCAATATTTTCATTAATGACTTTTCCACTCTGTCCCTCTTGCAAACATTATTCAATATGCAGATGATTCAACAATTATCTGTGCTGCCTCATCCATCCCAACCCTTTTAAAACTTACTCAAGATGCCTTCTCCTCCACTGAACAGTGGATGAAAGACAACCATCTAGCACTTAATGCTGCTAAAACTAAACTAATGATATTTACTCCCTCTAAAACTAATAACTTTGACAGGAAATTATTCTCTATCACTAGCCAAAATAACACACCTCTTGAGCTGGTATCTGAAACCAAACTACTAGGAGTCCAAATCGATGACAAGCTTAATTTCAACTCCCATCTGCTACTAAACATAAAAAAAAACCATCAAAAACTCGGCATGCTCTACCGACATAATCGCTTCCTCATCCCAACTACTAAACTTACTCTTTCTACCACATTTCTCCTTCCTTCCCTTCTCTATGGTGCCCCTCTTTTAACAAACCTACATTCATCTCTCAAAGCCAAACTGTCCTCATGCTACAATAAAATAGCCAGATTTGCCACCAGCAACAAATCATCAACCCATCACTGTATACCTCTTCACAAACTCAACTGGCTAGAACTCCCCAACTACCTTTCCTACACTCAGCTTACCTATGTCCATAAACTCATATTCCAACCATACCTCTGTCCCTCCCTCTCAACTACCTTTAAAATGCACCACACCCAAAGACTTCTAAGATCAAACAATCAAAACCTTATTGAGGTTTACAGACCCCTCCGCACCCCAGGACAAAACCTCCTGTCCTTCTCACTAGCTCGCTCATGGAACTCCCTACCCCCCTCCATTCGTACTACCACTAGCCTCTCATACTTTAAAAAACAACTTCATTGTCATCTAACATCAGCATGGCAATGCTCCTGCTCCCATCCCCCATAGCCTACTGTCCACTCTTCTTCTCTTCCCCTTCTTACATATCCCAGATTGACATTTCAAGCTTGCTTGTAGTATATAATTTCCCTACTTATACCCAACAATCTCCTAGCCTACTGCATATAACTTCCTATCAGCCTACTGCATCTAACTACCTAAAAAAAAAAAAAAAAAAAAAAAAAAAAAAAAAATTTACATTAAAAAAAAAAATTTTTTACATTATTGCATGTATTACTTTTGATTCAAATATATTTGACATGATTATAACCTGAAATTGTATAATGTTTACTCTGTAATCACCAAGTAATCTATGTGTGGAACTTAATCTTTGTATAATCTGTATGTGGAGCTTTTCTCCCCAGGACTCCATTGAAAATGGGTTCCTTGGGCCCAATGGACTATCCTGGTTAAACAACTGCAAATAAATAAATAATAAATAAATTATTACTGTCATAACATTTTGAGGAGTTGCTAGAGTTACAGGTTTATTCTCATAGATGTCTTACAATCAGTTGTGTTTCTATTTTGCTGCCTAAACGTCTGGGATCATCCCACTGATTTCCCAGGGGGACAGGCAGCAGATATGTGCCGATTTACTGAACATTCTGGACATATCTGTACAGTTGTGGGGTATGATTCTATATGCAGCCTACTACCACTCCCAGGATTCAGACCATGGCTGTGTCTGCTAAAAATAAAACACTGTCCATCACAGTTGTGTGTGCTATATAGATATTGCTGTGTATATCTTATCTGATTTCTGTCTATAATTCTCCTGTGGTTTTACATTTTGACCTTGTATTACAACACTCTTATACAGGATTTCTTGGACAGTTATATTATGTAGCACAGTGTGGGTGACAGTGATGAGTAATACCTTATTTTTCAGAGCAACTGCAACACTAACAATGCCATACAATACCAGAGTAAACAGTACCAGTACAGGATATCAATCTTTTATTTCTAGGCACAGTGTTCGTATCTAACAGACCTGTGGGAGCAATGTTTGTTAGCACTACCTGAATGTTGCCACACAAATTTCCAGATTCCACATTAGTATTATGCACATACATCTCACTCTGTTACTGTACACACTCTGGTCACACTTTGACAACATGGAGGTGTAGATGGGACATACTTGGCTTATTACTCTCATAACATTTTGGGGAGTTGCTAGAGTGACAGGCTTGTTCTCATAGATGTCTGACAATCAGCTGTATTTCTTGTTTGCTGCCTAAATGTCTGGGATCATCTCACTGATTTCCCAGGGAGACATGGGGACAGGCAGCAGATATGGGCCGATTTACTGGACATTCTGGACATATTTATTTATTTATTTATTTATTTATTTATTTATCTTATTTATTTACATTTGTTTACCAGGAGATTCCGACTGGATGCAGGTCCTTTTTCAGTGGATGCCCGGGGAAAAAAGCTCCACATCATGCGCATGATAAATAGAGATACAAAGTTGCAGCAATAGTGAACAACATTACAGGTTGTTGGCTTTAATACAATAACAAGATATTGATTATCAACAGTATATATAGTAAATGTTGCAATACTTCCACGGTGGTGCAGTGGTAGTGTTGTTACCTCACAGCAGAGGTTCTCCCGTTCGATTCTCGGCTTGGGTTGGGAGTGCCTTCTGTTTGGAGTCTGCATGTCCTCCCCGCGGTCGAGTGGGCATTCGAAAGACATGTGTTGAATGGGTGTGCCTTCGTTGAACGTTGGGCATCGAGCAGGCAACTCGACACCATAAAAAACAACTGCCAATCATTAGCGGACCGGAGTTCCGCTGTGGCGACCCCTAACCAGGAAAAGCTGAAAGACAAATGCAGTAAATGTTGCAATTTAAGATAGTTTCTTGTCATTTATAATATTAGTAACAAAGTTGTCAGACAAGATGCTAAAGTATGTAAAGACAACTATCTATTTCTGACTGTGGTTAGTAGTGGTGGTAGTATAGTTGGGATAAGAGTCTCGGTGGGGGGGGTAAGGGTGGGGGTGTTAGTCTGGATTAGAACAAGGACAAAACCAGTGCAAATTTAAGTGGAATTTGAGTGCAGACTTGAAAAAGCTGCTGGAAGGTAGAGTAGTTATAGAGGGTGGAAGATTGTTCCAAAGTTTAGATATGGTACATGAAAATATGGCTTCTCCTTCTGAGTTTTTGGGTTTGATAACAGTAAGTTGATTTTTGTTGCTTGATCTTAGTAGCCTAGTGGGGTAATAGGGTTGGAGAAGGGTTTGAAGGGAAAGGATGTTAAGGGGGTGGTTAATAAGTTTATGAGCAAGGGTGAGTTAATCAAAGTGAAGGAGTTGTGGGAGTTCTAGCCAGTTTAGTTCTTTAAGGGCTATACAATGATGGCTGCAGTAGGAAGTTCCAGTGGCAAATTTAGCAATGTTGTTATAACAAGCATTGAGCTTGTATAGGTCTGTCTGTTTAAGGTTGGTAAGTATGGGGGGTGCATTGACTAGGGTGGAGATTACCTGGGAATTAGCTATGGAGATTCTAGCTGCCTTGGTTAGGAATTGGTGGCTTCGATATAATGCACCAAGTTTCTTGTGAACTTTTTTATTGTGAAAGATATGCGGGTGTCAAATCTAAGTTAGTTGTCTATTTCCACACCAAATAATTTTGTGTGTACTGATGGAGAGATGATGGTATTGTCTTTGGCAAGAATGTTGAAGTGGGGGATGTTTTGGGTGGCTTTGGAAGGTTAAAACAGGAGTAGTTTTGTCTTACTTGGGTTGAGTAGGAGCTGAGCTTTGGATAGCCAGCTTTCTACAGAAGAGAATGTTTCCTGTGTGATTTGTTGTAGTTCTGGTAGAGTGGGGGCAGAGCAGATGAGAGTAGAGTCATCTGCATACTGTATAAGAGATGCTTGTGTGGTGGCAGTATGTAGGTTGTTAGTGAAAGGTGAAAATAGCAGAGGGCCAAGGATAGACCCTTGGGGAACTCCGAGAGTAGCTGGGAGGTGAGGTGATATGTTATCATCCAAGATTACTGATTGCTGGCATCCATGTAGATAGCTGTGGAACCAGTTGCAGGCTGATTGTGAGAAGGAGAGGTTGGGGAGAGTAGAGAGTAGTAGCTCATGAGATACCATGTCAAAAGCCTTTGAGAAATCTAGAAATACAGCAGTAGAGAAGAGGTCATTGCTTTTGTGAGGAAGTATAGTGTTGGTGAAGGAGAGCAGAGCGAAGGCAGTGCTGTGATATGGCCTGAAACCATGTTGGGTTTTGGAGAGGAGATTATTAACTAGGAGGAAGTTGGAGACCTGGGTGTTGATAAATTTTTCAAGTATATTGGAGAGAGGGAAGAGGATAGCAATGGAGCAGTAACTGGAGAAGTCAGTGGAGGGGGTGCCTTTGTGGAGGGGAATGATGTGGATATTTTCCATATAGATGGAATATTGCCTTCTGTTATGGAACAGTTGATTAGAACTGAAATTGAGTAGGCTAGTGTATCAGCTGCAATTTTCAATTATTCAGAGGGGAGGTTGTCAGCTGCGACTTTGGTGGGTATAAGTTTTGACAATTATTTTTTTTATGCTGGAGGTAGGTACTGAGGTGAAGAAGAAAAGAGGAGTGGGGAGTTTAGGGTTAGGAGTTGGGGTGCTGTTGTAGGGAAGTGTTATTTGTTTAGAGATGTTATAGTTTCAGTGAAGTGTTTATTGAAGGATTCAGCAATATTGCTGGAGGAGGGGAGAATGGACGGCTGGGGGGTTATCAACATTCCCTGGGTGGAGGATAGTGTTAATAGTAGGCCAGAATTGCTTAGGGTTGTGGTTGATAGAGTTTAGGGTGGATTTATAGTACAGGGATTTGTCTAATTGTATATGCTTTTTGGCTTTATTGTGCAGTTCAAGGAATGATTGCCTATCTGAGCTATTTTTTGTTAGTCACCAGTGCTCCCAGGCCTTCTCTCTGGATTTCATTAGGGTTCTGATGGCCTTTTGTAACCATGGGGCATGCCTGGATCTGACTTTGGTATTTATTACAGGAGCATGGGTGTTTAGGGTGAAGAGGAAGGTACTGTTGAAGAAGTGGACAGCCTCATCTAGGTTGAGGCATTTTAGTGGTGACCAGTTCATTGTTTGCAGGGAGGAGATGAAGGAGTTGGGGTTGAAGTTGGACTTGTTCCATACTTGCCTGTGGATAATGGGCTTTAGACTGTTTGTGTGGTGCTGAATTAGGAAAGTGGGGGAGTGGTCACTAAGACTGTCAGGTAAACAGCCTGCTAGGTAAGAGTGAGGGGCTTTGTTGACTAGGATCCAGTCAAGTAGGGTATGATTGTTAGGGTTTTTGTTGATTCGAGTAGGGGATTGAATGAGTTGAGTGAACCCATGGAGATTAAGGTGAATGGTTGGGAGACTGTTATTGCAGGATAGCCAGTTGATGTTAAAGTCACCAAGAATTATGGTTTCCTGGGGAAGAGATAGAGTATTCCAGCTCAGGAGATATTCTAGGGCTGTAATATTTTGCCCTGGTGGGAAATAGCATCCTATGATATTGATTGTTTTGTTTGGGTTTAGTTTGAGATTGGCATAAATGATTTCTTCATTGTTGTGGTGAGGGGCAGATGAGTTCAGGAGTTGAATATTGAGGTGGTGTTTAAATATCAATGCTAAACCACCTCCTTTTTTGGACAATCTGTCTATGAGAAGGATGTTATATTCAGGTGGAAGTATTTCCTCACTTTTGATGTGAGGTTTGAGCCAGGTTTCAGTTAGGAAGAGAATATCTGGGGAATATATGCTTATGCTGACATGTAGTTCATGGATTTTATTGCATATGCTTCTGATGTTTAAGGACATTATAAGTAGGTCTGTTGTTTTCTTGTTGGCTAGGAGTTGAGTTGTGGGGAGGGTTGCTTGGACTAGGGTTTGTGGTTGGGTTGGATTTGGGAGGACCAGGACTTGGATGGATGTCTCCAGCGAGGGCTAGTTTATAGAGGGTGTTTAGGATATGTTTATATACATAGTAAATTGCTTATGGTATTTTAGGGATATTTTATTTTTGAGTGTGTTAGGTGTTTGGTAATGGAGTGTGTGTATTGGGAGGATGGATTTGGTGACAGGGGTTGTGTAGTTATAGTGTAAATGTTTGAGGGAGGGTGTTGAGAGAGTACAGTGGAAGTTGTTGGGGCATGTGACTGTGGAGCCTTGGTAGGATGCAACGTGAGCTAGAACTGCGCAGGTTAGGATTGTTATTATATTAGGTAGTAGCATGATTGTGTTGGATGTAGGGTGAGGGGGTGAGTAGAGGTGTAGCCTAATTGCTGACAATTAGGTGTGGGGTTAAGGCTAAGACGAAATGTAGAGATACTGGGGGTGGGTGGGAATAGGGGGCAGGGAGAGGAGCAGAATGAGTGTAGCAAACAGAGCAGGCTAAAACACCCCCAGGCTAAATATTGTAGGGTAAGTGTCTAAATAGCCAAATTGTTAGAAGTTATTAGAAACTAGTAGGGAAAACAATCTATAGACCTGATTTCAGCTGTATCCTTTCTGGGTTAATGCCTGGTTTGAAGCAGACAAAAAGTGCCAGTTTATGTACCTTTTTGCCTCTATTTTACAAGTGGGCAATTTCAGTGTATCTACTGGGTTACCTTTTTTTCACCTAGAGCTTTATCTTGGTTTACTAATAAAAAAAAGAAAAAGTTAACTGGGGAATGTATTTACAACAGAATGTGGGTGGGGGTGCAGCTGCTGTCCCTAGCCATGGGTAGAGCCAGTTATTTCTGCTTTAGACCAGGTACTTTCTACAGTAGCAGGCTAAAAGGGAAATGAACTACCACATAGGCGGTATTCTACTTAACACCAAAAGTGTGATAAGAGACCTAGGGACACAGGTGGACAGTAGTCTCTCCTTTGATAATCACATCGCCAAAGTGGTCAGGAAATCCTTCTACATGGCACACCTCATCACTAAAGTTTTCTCATCCAGAAAAAAAAGAGGTCATTGTTCCCCTCTACTCATCACTCATTAGACCCATTATAGAGTACAATGCCCCTTTTGGTATGTACCTCAAAAGACATCTACAACAACAACTGGAAAGGCCGCAAAAATACCTCACAAAGAGGATTACTGGCCTCAAACAGATGCCTTACGCAAACCGTCTCAAAAAACTCCAGCTTTACTCCGTCGCATATCGCCTACTCAGAGGTGATCTCTGCGTAACATACAAAGCTATGTCAAACTCAGAGCTGTTGGACATGCTCCACTTAAAGAAATCCCAATCCCTCCGAGCTACATGCTCTAGGGACCTAAACCTTGTCACCACAATAAACAGAACATGCTGGAGGGATAGATTTCTCTCCCAGAGACTTCCCATACTCTGGAACAGTCTACCTATCTATGTCAAACAGAGCTCCTCATTAGCACTCTTCAAGAAAAATCTTGATGATTGGATGGGTAATAGGAAATTCACCCCGGGGATCACTTCTGTGGTTCTGCTTGACAGGGGCACAGGAAAATAATTTTCTTGGGTGGCGAAAGCCAGAGTATATTTTTGGCTAGGCTTGTATAGGCCCAAGGGCCAATAGCCTAGTATCTACCTATGAACCTATGAACCTATGTAGCTAGACACCTGCAGTAACTTATTTTCTTTTTAAAGCCCTTAAGTCCTTGTGGCTGGTTTCTTCACTGCAGATGTGGTCAATGGCCAAGGATTCAGTAAGTGGAGAATGGAGAGAGAACCCGTTCGCAGGTACAGTGGTCACTAAATGAAAAGATGGAGACAAAAACAATTACTACGTTAAGGTTTCTGAAAGGGGAATGAGAGATAAGTGCTGTAAAAAGTTACTGCAATAATAAATTATCACCCAGGCAGGAAGGGCATTGGATTTAATAGTAGTAGCACATTACACTATTTACACAGGTACAAAAGGTTTAGTAAAAAAGGCTCAGGCAACTGTTATGCATTCGCATATGAAGCCCTTGATATAAAAAATCCTTACTTAGTGAAATATACCAGATAATTTAGGTAGCTCATGAATTTAAAGAGGCAGTTCTATCACAGATATAGCAGTAGTAAACTATCACATGTATATATAATAGTATTTAAATATCGCAACACAGACATTTACATATCTACAGTGCTATAATATTTCTTATGGTACAGCAGTTAAAACAACTAAGGATCACTCTGACTTGGCAGCAAAACAGGACTTTTAGCCGTAATATGGTGTTATGTTTTTAACTTATTGTTTTCCTTCAAACTGCATCACAGAACACTCAGTCACACTTCTTAGCATCTATTTTAACTAAAAAGTATGTACTAAACAATAGTGATGAGTGATGTGTACATATCTGTACAGTTGTAGGGTATGATTCTGTATGCAGCCTACTATCACTCCCAGGATTCGAAGCATGGCTGTGTGTGCTAAAAATACAACAGTTCATGTCTCAGCTGAGTGTGCGATTTGGATATTGCTGTTTGTCTTATCACTGTTTTCTGTCTATGTCTCTCTCAGTTGTACTATATGACCTCTTGGGATTACACCAGTCATATACAGACATTCCTACACATTCTATTTATGTAGCACAGTGTGGGTAACAGTGCTTAATACAACAGTACTATTAAGTGATTGCAAATCTATATTACCATATGATACCACAGTAAACACATGCAATCCAGCAGTTATACCTATATTGTTAGACTATTATGCTTTTATTTACATACAACCTATATGGGACTCTTCCTGCCATATTCTCTGGTGTATGCAGTACATGCCTTAAACAATACAGGTTTTATTCAAGCAATTAACTTACTACTACTTTTAAATTTATTTCCTATGACAGTACATGCAAGAGTATTACTAACCTGCCTCACATCACAACAGCTCCAATCGACATCCATGGGCCTCCTGGTTCATAGCCCATTCACTTGCCACTGTGAAAGACATAAGAGGAACATTTAGCCATACCTATCCATAATATACATATGCTGGCAATTATTAAACAGGTAGTGGACTGATACTTAGACATGGCTGGGACCTCCCCTGTCCTCATAGCCTCTTGGATCCACTGATCCAAAAGATCCCCCTTTCACCGCTTCAGGTCAGCATAGTGATGCCTGACCTGCTCACCAGTTTGGGGTGTGCCAGTGGCACTGGTGAGGTCATGGACGAGACAGTCCCAGGCTTCCGCTTTGTATTGGGAACCCTGGTACTGGCCCAGCAGCAGTCTCATGTCATGGTCGTTCACAAGGAGTCCTGCCATGACTCTGGACTCCTGGATGCCCCAGAGCTGCACCCACCCTCTCCCATTCCAGACATAGTGCCTACAAGGGGAAACTACATCCAGTTATGAGATGTATTCCCACATGTTGGGTTTAAATAGGGCCAGTTTCCACCACTTTGCTATGATTGGATGGTTTTGAAAAGGCTAAGCTATGGGCAAACCTGCTTACCTAAGGTTGGCATAGCTTAAAGGGGTATACCAATGGACAGACTGAGTTAGCTGGCCTACACATTCCTTACACCTATTAAGTTGGGCTGTGCAATGCTTAGCATTGCTTAATATTTAAGTTGCATTATATTTGCATTGTGACATTGATTTATTATTCATTACATGTTATATATGTCTTTATTATCCATGATTCATGTGTACATACACTGTATGAGGTCCTTGTGTTTATTAGGGGATTTCAACACTTTATTACAATTACACCTCACATCTGAGCTTAATGCAGTACTCCAGTTCACATATTTATGTTATGTAGTAGGTTATACAACATAAGATTGTATATAGATTCCTTTTACATGTTCAGTTTGAATTTCCTATAGTGAAGATCTGTTTGGTGATACCTCAATCTTATGTATTGCTGTGATGGCTTAGTGGTTAACTATTGTGACTATAGTGTACAGGGTCCTGAGTTCAAGCCTTGCAAAGCCTGTTTAGTTTATTTCTGTTCAGAACAGCGGCTGCTGCATGCAGAGTGCTGAAAGCACTTTTAAGCAATTGTAAGCAGGGTTTGCATGGGTTTGTGCAAAGGTAAGCAATGCTAACCTCTAGTTAAATATGTTTGCAGAGAGTTAGCTTCAATATTGCTTAACCTCTGTGCACATTGCTTACCCCCATGCAAACGGGCTTAAACTCACTTATTACTGCTTAAATATGCTTACTCCCACTTACTACTGCTTAATAGTGCATACACTTGCTTACTAGTGCTTACTCCTGTTTACCACTGCACTAATTTAGACAGTAATGTCTAATGGTTGTTGGGAAGGTGATGGTTTTGGAAATTGTATGGAGTTATTCATTGCACATTTTACCTTCTATTTGTATCCCTGATTCCTGTGTACATATACTTTATGGGGCACTTGTAATTATCTGTGGACTTAGCAACATTATGACAATGACACCTCACATCTGCATTTAATGCAGTACTCCAGTTCACAAAGATATGTTATAAATATATAAGTGTTATAAATATATGTTATCATAGGTTATGCAACAAAATAAATTGATCATACAGTGATTTGACATGGAAAATGGATTGTATAGGAGTGGGACTCGAACTGGGAATGACTGCCTCAAAGGCAAATGCTCTGCCCACTGCACTACTGCTGTACTACTTCACTTGCATATATCTTGCGTTTTATCCTCTTGTGCCATTTAAGCTGCATTAACCATACCTAAGTGATGGGCAAATCTGTGCACCTATGGTTAAATTTAATCTGTTTCATAAAAAAAAAAATCTTTATATTTAATATTTTAACTATTGCTCTTGTAAACGTAGGGGGATGTTGCTGGTGGTATGTGAACACCTATGAGCGGTCTTGCACATTCTTATTCATACTCTGCTGTTCTTCATTCAGGGGCATATATATTCTGAGAGCTCTTCTCTCAGACGCACCCCCTGCACTCGCACGTGCTCTCTGTCCATTTAGGAGCTCAGGCAGCATGCCTTCATTAATATGCATGGCGCTATAACATCCTGCTCCTAAATGGATGCTTCCATGCAGGACTAAGCTAGTCCTGCATGGAAGGATACTGAATCCGGGGGATAAAGTCACACCCCAATCAGGTAACAGATTAAGTGAAAAGAGTGTTCCCCACCAACATTTGTTATGTATATTTCCAAATATCAACTACAGAATGTATATCTCCTTCAAAGCAGTCATAGACAAACCAGTTTTTGAAATCCAAAACCGGAAATGTTCATTGTTCACAAAGACCTCTATTTCTATAAGGACAGAATAATATCTATGTTGATCCTAACACAATTCCACCTAATATAGCTGCTCCAAACATGATCCACTATTGTCAGTCGTCCCAAAAATACAAAAAAACAAATCCAACACTGAATAGAGGGCACTGTAAGCAATTAGCCCAATCTAGCTGCTCCAAATAAGAACCTATGTTGTCCATCATTCATAAATCCAAAAAAAACAAACTTGACACTGAATGAATGCTGTGGTGTATAGCCTACTCATTAGAGTCAGTTCCACCCATGTACACCTACTTGATCCATGCTCTGCACCAAATCCGGTGAGATGAACAACATACAAAACTGCAACAAATGCTGCTGAATAGTAATCCAAATAGACACTCTCCACCAAATGGGAATGTGCAATACCAAATGAACTAAATGGTGAAACAGCCAAAGAAATAAAACATGCTCACTCAAGAGGCAACAGCAAGAAATTCAGTACCCAATGTTCAGAAAACAGTCTTGCAAGTACAGCTGGTGAAACTGGCCAAAATGTGCAAACTCAAACCAAAAAGGGAGGCCAGCACCAAATGAGTGAGCAATATAATATTTATTAAAGTGGCAACACCAGTAGAATCAGACCGGTTTCAGCAAAAATGCCCTCCTCAGTGACAGAAACATAAAAAGAAATATATATATATCTATATATATATATATATATATATATATATATATGTATATCCCGACTAAAGGAAAGGAGTTGGACCATTAAGTTAGGTGATTTGTTTTTCCCAGGTCTTAATGACCACCTGTAAATAATTTAAAGGAATTGCTGCAATAGTAATGTGCTAATTAGTTGGGATATATATATATATATATATATATATATATATATATATATATATATATATATATATATATGTATATATATATCTATATATATATATATATATATATATATATATACATATAGATATATATATATATATATATATATATATATATATATATATATATATATATATCCCTTACTTCCATACATTCCCTTCTTCCGTCCTTCTCACCACTGTTTCCATCCCTTTGCCTGCTATCAGTTTTTTCAGTTTCTGTGACATATTCTTGGACTATCTAGCTCTCTTACTGAGACCACCATTCATTCTGTCTGCTATTAAAATATTCATCCTCATTTGTTATTGTCTCCTCCTAGCACTACCTTAACAACTTGTATTGCAGCTTTCCTACTCATTGGCCCATAACCCATTCCCTTACATTTCCACCTGATCTGTTATATCCATAAATCACTCTCTCATGCTTTTACACTCACCTCTCATGCCCTCCTTAATCAAACACTCATTTCCATTATACTTCCCTTACACACACACACACACACACACACACACACACACACACACACAGATGCACAACACACACACACACAAACACCTCCTAGATGAGACTATAAAGGGTGGGTCTCTTTCAAAGTAAGATTTATGCAAAAACATGAAGGCATATGTTGACTGAGGAGAATGACCCAGATGTAAAGTGAAAAAAGGTAGTCTTTTGCTGGGACTAGTAGATGCAGGAAAACAGTCTTCCTAAACAGATCTTAGGGCCAAAACAATAGTAAAACGTAAAACTGCTAATAACCAAAGTTGAACGAACAAGTAGCGAAACTGCCCAAAAAGATAGATGTATAAAATAAATTTAATATAAAGCGCTTTTCGTTTGCTTGATAAGCAAACTTCTTCAGACAAGTTACAAAAATCGAATGTACATTGTATAAATACTTATGACATCACAAATTGATTAAGTAATTAAATAATTGAGTAATTAAATGCAATTAAACTTAATTGACTCCTAAAACAGAAAGTGACCTAAAATCTAAAACTAAGAATTACTATATACTTGGTGATCATATATCCAAGTAAGGTTGTTTTATATGAAATATCACCTACTTAAAATGTATATCATGTTGTTCATTATCAATACCAAAAACATTCATTAACTTAAAGTTGATAAATAAACAATAAAAATAATAAAAATAAATGAAAAAGTACACATCATAAATATACAGTTAATAATATGCAGTTAAGAATACCCTAAGTTACTGATACATGATTCCAGGTCTTGGTATAGATGTTGAAGCACAACCAGACCGAAAAGAAAACAAAACCAAAAACCAGTAAAAAACTGAGAACAATGAACATAGTTAAAAACTAGTGACAGATGTCTAAAAGTTTTTTATTGAATATAAATTCTGGCGGACTCGTCATCATCTTTTTAAACTCAGTGTTCTCAAAATACTTATGATGGAGCATGCTTCATTAAGGCCAGGCGTGTGATATGCTTCTAGTCTGATTTGCCATTGTAATTCGTGTTCCAATAATCTAAGATGGGTGGGGCCACCTCTACAATCGTTACTAATCTGGTCTATAGCTATAAACTTGAATTGATGCATTGGATGTTCTAAAATATGTTTGACCAATGCATTAACTTCTTTTTGCTTCTGAATGGCATAAATATGTTCGTAAATCCGTTCACGGAGCTTACGCTCCGTTTTACCTATATAAAAGGCCAAACAATTTTGGCACTGAGCTAAATAAACCAGCATGTTCGAATTACAATTAGTTCTGCATTGGAGTTTAAATTCATGTTTATGTATAATAAATCTATTAGATTCAATAATATATTTGCAGAAATTACAAGACTGACATTTGAACATGCCCAGAGACCTAGTGGAAAGTGGTTTCAGCTCAAGCCATGTCTTCAAATTCTTTGCTTTCCTATAAGTAACTTGAGGTGCAGAACTCATCTTAGAAAACACCATGGAATCTGCTCTAAAAAGATCCCAGTTTCTCCCAACATTGGGTTTAATAATACCACACACAATAATAACAAGTTTTTAGGAGCAAGACCCAAGCAACAACGCCAATGGACAAACCGCTCAAACCAGAGGAAGAACAATTAATATTATCATTAACCCCTGTTTCACAGATGGTTATGATGAGTTTAGAGGATAGACTGAATAGCTCCACTTCTAGTCCTAGGTTGGGTGACAGCAGACTCAGTTCGGACAATATTGAAAGATTGGTTCTAGAAACACTCAATAACCACAAGGGCCCAGTCATCAGCACGAATGCTACTGGTGACTTTAAAGTTTTCAACTTTTCTAAAGTTACGATCACGTTGAATATGGTGAATCTATTTTCTAAAGGGTACACATATGTCCCCAAACAGCAATCAGACTTTGTTAAATCTATATTAGATTTAAAATTATTCACCAGGAAACTTAACTTCCAACTTATGATGGGAGGTGAGGTATACACAGAGGAACGCAATAAGTTACATGTTCCTAGTACATATAATCCACCACTACATCCACTACTAGCCACTTTCGAACAAATCTGTGAGGTTGACATTAGGCGTAACAAATTTCAGCGGAACAACCATAATTTCGGCATCAACAATCCTGAATTAGAATGTATAAACCTACTTAGGTCTAGTAACTTACGTATATGTAAACCAGATAAAGGTGGTGGAGTAGTCATTTTCGATAACAATAACTATTTTGACAAGATGACAACCTTGTTAGACTCTCCATCATATAGTTTAAGTTCCAGGTCTGAAACAAACAGAGCCTATAAGATCATAAAGGATAGTATTAAGGAGATGTTTGTGGAAGGTAGGATCGACCTGGACATGTACAATTACATGTCAACTATGTACCCTAGGTACCCATACCTCTTTGGAACACCTAAGATACACAAAGATATCAGGGATCCTCCCATGCGACCTTTGATTGATGGATGTGGCTCACCAACATACGCCTGTGCCAAAGTAGTGGATATTGTACTACAAAAATATATCTCCCAAGAGGTCCAAATTTGTAAGGACTTGTGGACATTCCTATCTAAAATCAACGAATTGGGCTACCAAGACCACTATAACTTTGTCACAATAGATGTTAAAGATTTATATACTAGCATCCCCCAGGACAAAGCTATTGATTGGGTATGTGACAGGTTAAGATCAAGGGAGGCGAACAATAGAGACATAACTTTAGTCAATGAACTATTGGATGTGATATTACCTAACAACTTTTTTATGTTTGGAGACAATTTTTATTTACAAGTTATCGGGGTCGCCATGGGCTCACCTTGTGGTGCAAGTGTGGCAAACTTGGTCATGGCCCAATGGGAGCACCAATACGTGTTTAACCATTCATCATTTTTGGAGCACATTGTCTTTTACACATGTTACCTTGATGATATTTTCATCCTGTTTAAAGGCAATGAGCACGAAGCATCAAATTACTTAGCTTATCTTAACAACACCACGGACTTTCTGTGTTTTACTTCATCTTTTAGCTCTACTAACATAGCATATCTGGACATAATTCTAATCAAAGATCCAACGTCAGCTAGTTACTTAGCTAAAATTTACAGAAAACCCACGTTTTCAAACACTTTCTTGCACTATACTAGTTGTCATCCTTTCAAGCAGAAGCGGGCTGTTGTTAAAGGACAACTGGTCAGAGCAGCAAGAATTATAAGTAGAGATAAAGACTTTGAAGATGAATGTTTAGTATTGGAAAAGATGTTTCTCAGTCGAGGTTACCCAAATAGGATGATTGATGAGCTTACCAGTGAAGTGGCTTATAAAAGAATGACTAAGGTCTATGTCCCATTGTTGCAGGTTAGTTGTCACAATGACCAGGCAAGAACTTTTTCCCCAGTATTGTTAGAGCATAGCGTTGATAGCATCGCTTGGACAAATATGACTATTCCTAGGTTCATCGCTACTTTTACTTTGGACAGTGCAAACCTCTGGTCCATCATTAAGAAAAACTGGGATCTTTTTAGAGCAGATTCCATGGTGTTTTCTAAGATGGGTTCTGCACCTCAAGTTACTCATAGGAAAGCAAAGAATTTGAAGACATGGCTTGAGCTGAAACCACTTTCCACTAGGTCTCCGGGCATGTTCAAACATCAATCTTGTAATTTCTGCAAATATATTATTGAATCTAATAGATTTACTATACATAAACATGAATTTAAACTCCAATGCAGAACTAATTGTAATTCGAGCATGCTGGTTTATTTAGCTCAGTGCCAAAATTGTTTGGCCTTTTATAGAGGTAAAACGGAGCGTAAGCTCCGTGAACGGATTTACGAACATATTTATGCCATTCGGAAGCAAAAAGAAGTTAATGCATTGGCCAAACATATTTTAGAACATCCAATGCATCAATTCAAGTTTATAGCTATAGACCAGATTAGTAACGATTGTAGAGGTGGCCCCACCCATCTTAGATTATTGGAACATGAATTACAATGGCAAATCAGGCTAGAAGCATATCACACGCCTGGCCTTAATGAAGCATGCTCCATCATAACTATTTTGAGAACACTGAGTTTAAAAAGATGATGACGAGTCCGCCAGAATTTATATTCAATAAAAAACTTTTAGACATCTGTCACTAGTTTTTAACTATGTTCATTGTTCTCAGTTTTTTACTGGTTTTTGGTTTTGTTTTCTTTTCGGTCTGGTTGTGCTTCAACATCTATACCAAGACCTGGAATCATGTATCAGTAACTTAGGGTATTCTTAACTGCATATTCTTAACTGTATATTTATGATGTGTACTTTTTCATTTATTTTTATTATTTTTATTGTTTATTTATCAACTTTAAGTTAATGAATGTTTTTGGTATTGATAATGAACAATATGATATACATTTTAAGTAGGTGATATTTCATATAAAACAACCTTACTTGGATATATGATCACTGAGTATATAGTAATTCTTAGTTTTAGATTTTAGGTCACTTCCTGTTTTAGGAGTCAATTAACTTGCCTTGTGTTTGCTAGTTGTTTTTTTTTTTGTTAAATTCTTAAACAAGCCTACCATTGTACTTTTTGTAGTTTGCTTATGTTTTTTGCTGTTAATGTTTTCTTACTTCATGTAATTGGAGCATTTATCCCCGGGCCTCTACTGAAAACGGATATATGTCCAGCTAGACTAGCCCGGTCAACAAATGTAAAATAAAAATAAAATAAAAATAAATAAATAAAAAATTAAGTTTAATTGCATTTAATTACTCAATTATTTAATTACTTAATCAATTTGTGATGTCATAAGTATTTATACAATGTACATTCAAATTTTGTAACTTGTCTGAAGAAGTTTGCTTATCAAGCAAACGAAAAGCACTTTATATTAAATTTATTTTATACATCTATCTTTTTGGGCAGTTTCACTACTTGTTCGTTCAACTTTGGTTATTAGCAGTTTTAATAGTAAAACGTAGCTATGTACTGAAGAATGTAAAACAGTTTGACCAGGTGTAAATCAAAGTACTTTACTGGTTGCATGAGATTAATAGCCTATGGGGTGCTGTAAATAGAAACTGTAGAAGACATGTTTGTGAGCAAATCATAACTTACTATGCAGAACTAATACTCTTTATCGCGGCATATGGCTAGTATCGTCTAATAATTTATTCTAATATAAGGCTGCATGCGAAGGGCAGACATTCTTACATTAAATTGTTTTTCAATATTTCTTCTTCCAATAATTCCTTACAGTATTCTATTGTTATATTAGTTTGCCCTTCGTTTTCTCTTGAGTCTTTCAACACCATTAAGTTAGGTCTATAAACAATTAAAATATTTTTTTTCTTGTCTAGGTCTTGAGACAGGTGTAACTGATTTTTAATGTTTTTTTAATGTTTTGATTTTGTTAGCTAAAAGCCTTGTAAATTTCCTGAGAGTTGCATAATCTGTTCAGATAACACTAGCTGACATTCGTTCCCTGGGATTCAGAAAAATCACTTGTGCTTACGTAAATTGCATTCTGCTGGTAGGTCAGTTTACAACAGCCATCAAAAATATGATTCAGAGATAGCTTTAGCTGCAGTGAAGAAGACCTCATTATTGGCTGATTTATATATCTCTGAATCCTATTTTTCTATCATTAGCTATGTTACCCCAGTGCATTGTTAGTATACACAGGTGGCCCATGCATTGCATTGGAACAGACAACCCACTCATACACACACACACACACACACACACACACACACACACACACACACACACACACACACACACACACACACACGCACACACACGCACACACACGCACACACACACACACACACACACACACACACACACACACACACACACACACATACACTCCTAGACATTGCCACACAGGCATACATCCACTCAGTATCAAACACCACCCTCCCCGCATGCACATACAATTACCATTCAACCTCAAGCACACAGACTCACAAGTGCAGCTTCCACACACATACATGCACACACAAACACC
>NC_056726.1:1304218090-1304275590 GCF_019279795.1 Protopterus annectens
TCAAGGACCCTCAATCCTTATTACTGGTACCAGTGGGGGGCATACACTGGGAGGATAGCAAGTTACATACACAGTATTTCCAGATGCCACTCTCTGGATCAAATGCAATTTCCATTAAGAGCACACAGAGACCACAGTCAGTCTGAGGCTGGTTTCTCCTTCTTTCTCCAGATCCCCAATTAGACTCCCCACTGGCACAGCTATAGAGCTGAGTGGCCAAGCCAAGGCCTCCAGCATCCTCTCTGTCCAACCAGTGCTTTGTGTCCCTGCCCAAGTAGCCCACACACACTCTTTGAGGTTTGATTTATACACACACAAACACACACACACACACACACACCTGGGAAAGGCTGACACAGGTTTACAATCTAGGCCCCCTTTTTACCCAGACTATAAAATAGTTATCACTGCCACCAGCCAACTCCTTGTCAGTTACTTTAAGGCCCTTAACAAAGGGTGTTCAATCTTACTGTGCAATGTTACTATTAATACAAATGGTAGTTTGACCAAGAGCAAGGCTATTAAGAGTGGCCCATACAGTGTCACCAAATAAATATGCAAGTACTCTCAAAACATAAATATATCTTAGAAAGGTCAGCCACAATGAAAGGTTTAAATATATTTAATAATAATAAAAGAACAAGAAAATTCTCTGTATATATTCACAGTGACATCAGAGTTCAAAACCACAGGAAATATTTAAAACAACATTGTAGGACACTCTCAAATAAATAAAGAAAAACATCTAAACTATGCTTCACTATATTCCTGACTGAATCTAAGAGAATTACTATACCCTACTTAACTTACTTAAGAAGAGAAATGCAGATGTGGTAAATGGATCTTCTAGTTGTTGTCAGGTTAAAAACAGAATACAGAAGGCTGTGTCTCTCTAAGAGACCTCTCAAATTAATGTCACAAATATTACTGCTGGCTAGCTTGCAGAATGACATAATTTCTTGTCATCTGACTTCTAGTCCCCAGGCCCATAACAACCACTGATGACATCTGGTCCCATTTAGAATCTATCTGTAAAAATACATAGACAAGGGTTTTTCCTCGGATCTTTGGCATATGGTGGAAGTCATAAAACAATAAAATACTTCCAAGACAACACAGAAAGCTTCCTAGTTTTAGACATTGTGTCTCCTTGCTGCATTGAAACTGAAAGATATATTTTATTGCATAGCCATAAAGCAATTTAATTTCAGCTATTTTTCTAAAATTTACTAGACTGAGGGTAACCTTCTGTGTTCCAGTTTCCACTGTTAAAATATATACATTTAAACAGCTACAATAGTGCATGTACATTTCTGTTCTTTTCCAGTAGGGTACAATGTGGTTACATTTCAAACAGCACTTTGCAAATACCTTCAAGCAATTTGATATACACATGACATATTTGTTGGGAGGGTGGCCTAATGGTTAAGGTCTTTGCCTTACAAACACAAGGTGCAGGGTTTGAATCTCACAAGGGATAATTGGCTAGGCTTGAAAATATCTCACAAGGGCAGTTAGTATAGTACTAATCCATGAACCTAAATCAAAAAGGTGTAAACAAATTTTGGTCGGGAGAGTGGCCTAATGGTTAAGGTGTTTGCCTTACAAACACAAGGTGCAGGGTTTGAGTCTCACAAGGGATAACTGGCTAGGCTTAAAATGGCTCGCAAGAGCAGTTAGCTTAGTACTAACCTATGAACACAAGCATCTTATATACATCATGTTGATATTCACAAATGACATATAATTATTTACAAAATTCCAGAGAACTGTGCTGGCAGTATCTCCCTTTGTCACAATGGGTATGATAAGAGCACAATAAAGTGACACCATGACTTCCTTGGACCTGGATGCCATGCCCTTACTTATAATCTAGGTGACATAGAATGATTTTCTTACTACCTTCGCTGCATGTTGGTCAAAGGGCAGATTGCTGTCTACATATATTCCCAAATCCATGAATTACTGATAAACTCACCAAACTAGGCATCAACCCCATTATCACTAGCTGGGATGGTAACTGGCTCACAGATAGAACCCACAGTGTGAAAATAGCGGACTCCAAGTCAGACTGCCAACCAGTCATGAGTGGAGTCCCACGGGGATCGGTCCTGGGTCCTCCCCTGTTTGGCATCTACATCTCAGAAGTTCAGGCCAACACGTAGGGATTCTGGATAACTACGTTCACAGACAACTGTAAGCTGGAAGCCATTATTAACTCTGCACGTGATGCAGACATCCTACAGAAAGGCCTCACTGAGACCAATGACTGGTGTCGAAACCAGCTCCTTAAGCTTAATGCCAAAAAATGCATCATCATTCCCTTTGGGAAAAACTCACTTCCCACTAATTACTACACTGATGGGAGCCCACTGAACACTGAAGGCGTTATAAGAAATCTGGGGACACAGGATGACAGCAACCTCACCTTCGACCACCACATTGCCACTGTGGTCAGAAAGTCTATGTGACACATCTCATTACCAATGGTTTTGCATCCAGGAAGAAAGAGGTCATCATCTCTCTCTACTATTCCCTCATTAGGCCAATCATTGAGTATAATGCCCTATTTGGCATGTACCTCACTGGACACATGCAACAGCTGGAAAGGCCACAAAAGTACCTCACAAATAGAATCCTAGGCCTTAAACACATGTCCTACACAGACAGACTCAAAAAACTCCAGCTCTCTTCACCACACACTCCAGAGACCTCAACCTCATTACCACAATCAACAGAACATGCTGGAGGGACAGGTTCATAACCCAGAGACTGCCCATGCTCTGGAATAAACTTCCCATACATGTCAAGCAGAGCACCTCACTTGCCCTCTTCAAGATAAATATTGATGAGTGGATGGGAAATAGAAAGTTCACCCTGGGGATCACTCCAGTGGCTCTACTTGATAGAGGCACTGGGAACTAACGTCAGGCGGCATGATGCCAGGGCAATTCCATGGGCTAGGCTTGTAAAGGCTCCAGGGCCATTAGCCTAGTACACTCCTATGAACCTACGACCCTATGAACCTAAATAAAGATTTAAGAATATATATGGTAAACAATGAAAGTTAAGCTGGCAGTACAGATCCAGTTCCCTATTATATGATCGAAGATGCATTCTTTCAAATGCGTCTTGATCGAACTTGAAAGCACGAACTGGCAAAATACCGAAACGGCATATAAGCAAATTCTTTCCCTGTGAAAGAAATTGCTTGGCCGCTTTGTTATTTTGCCATTTTTGTCACTGTAGTGCTATCTCAGAGTTGGTATATTTAAGTAGTGTAGGGGGTGTGGAGAGCACAGACCCCCACGTCGGGGGGTGTGGGGGCGAAGCCCCCCACTTTATGTAATGTTTTAAAGTTTGTTTGTTTTTTTAAATTTTTTGGAACAGAGATTTTTTTCCCCTGGGAACAAATCGCTGTTCTAAGTGTTCAGGATTGTAAACTTTAGCTTAGATGGAGTCGATAAATCATCATTTGCTTTTTTAAGCATTTGCTGATTTAATATAGACCCTACTGTAAGAGTGAAAGGGAAGGCTACAAGAGGGTAGTGAGACCAGCTATGTTATATGGGTTGGAGACAGTGGCATTGACAAAAAAGGCAGGAGTCAGAGCTGGATGTGGCAGAGTTAAAGATGTTAAGATTTGCACTGGGTGTGATGAGGGTGGACAGGATTAGGAATAAGTATATTAGAAGGTCAACCCAGGTTGGAAGATTTGGAGACAAAGTCAGAGAGGCAATATTACACTGGTTTGGACATGTGCTGAGGAGGGATCCAGAGCATATTGGGAAAAAGATGCTAAGGATGAAGCTGCCAGGTAACAGGCAAAGAGGAAGGCCTAAGATAAGGTTCATGGATGTGGTGAGAGAGGGCATGCAGGTGGTTGGTGTGACAGAGCAAGATACAGAGGACAGGAAGAAATGGAAACAGATGATCCACTGTGATGACCCCTAATGGGAGCAGCCAAAAGAAGAAGAAGAAGAAGACCCACCAAGATGAATATCCTTACAACCAAAACTGAAACAAATCCTAACAACCAGTGTAAGAAGAACCAAATAACTAAAGGCAACTGGTAGCACAGAAGGAAGGCACAGGCTGGAAACTTTCTAAGCATAGTAATAGTCTAATAGTCGTTGCTTATCCATAAACTTCATCAAAAAAAATCTGATGAAGTCTTCAGATGAATAGTGACTATTAAACTGTTACTACACTTAAAAAGTTTCTGGCCTATGTCTTCCTTTGACATTACCAGTAGTTTTTAGTTAAGATGAAGATCCTTATTGAGCGATGGCTATCATGATCAGATAGTTACATATATATGGAAAACAGAGTTACAAATGTGGGCATTTGGCTAATTTCCTCTTACGACATGCACTTGAAGGAAACTTTTTTTCTCCCTCTCTCTTTCATCCACGTGCTGACTGCGGAGATGGGGAGGCAGTTTAGAAGCAAGTATCTGACTAAGTCCTCTAATTTGCATACAAAAGTTATAGAGGCCTCAGCATGGGTAGTTATTACTGGTTGTTGAGTGCCGTTCTTTATTTTATTTACTTAAACTTGGCCTAGAAACCTTGTAGCCATAAACAAAGTTAGTAGTCATCTTGGAGGCCTTGTAAATAAAGGACTTGCAACAAATATATCATGATATAAAGCAATTTGAGTATATTAGATCAGAGTATGGCATCTTTGAAAAAGATTTTCATAAATGCCTATAAGTTTGTCACTATCTTTTGACACAGGTCAGAGCTCTATCAGGTAGCTAAAGAGCAGCTAAATTCAGGACACCCATCAGAACAGCTGTAACAGTTAGCAAACATTTTTCTACTCTGTCATGCCAGCAAAATCTGAGATGTTTGGGGATCTTGGAACAAAGAGTTACATAACCCACTATGTCAAAATAGTAAAGCTATAGTGATGCAATCATTTGCTGAATCAAACCTCCAGATACAAATGTTTAAATAGAAGTGGCCAAACCAGTACTTCTTAACTAATTAACATCTGGCCTGAGAATTTCAGACCTACTGATAACTGAAGATTTCTTGGCTGAACAGCTTTCCCCCGAGCTAAATACCTGAGAATGCAATGTTGTAACCTACCTATAAACAAATATGTAAATCATATAAATTATAAAAGTTAGAAAAAAAGTTAAATATGAAGGCTGTTCAGCACTCAATCCTCTTCACTACAGACATATTAATATCTCAGCCAAACATAATCACTATTTTATATTGAACAACTAATTGGATAATATGCAAATTGCATTATTGTAATTACACACAAAGCTATTATCTCATTAACTATAACAGATAGACCACAACTATCAGTGTGACTTTTGCTCGTGCAAATATGATCGTCAGTTTTTGGCAAAGTAGTTTTTTAGATGTCACTCAATTTTTCAATTATTTGTATAGTTAACATTTGTATACATGGTTATATAAATAATTGGCAAACACATCCAATTATCTATAAAGCAGTGCTACTCAGACACTAACCATGAGTGCAGTGTTTTCCAACATTATGTATGCTTGCATTTGATATCATGGAGTACCACACCATACCACATGCTCCAGGGATATAAACCTTGTCATCACAATGAACAAAGCATGCTGGAGGGATAGGTTCCTGACCCAGAGACTCCACGTACTCTGGAACAGACCACCCATGCATGTCAAATAGAGCGCCTCCTTGGCCCTCTTCAAAAGGAACCTTGACGATTAGACGAGAGATAGGAAATTCACCCTGGGGATCATGTCAGTGGCCCTGCTAGACAGAGGTGCAGGGAAGTAAATATTGTGGAAGAAATATCCAGGGAATTGTTATAGCTAGGCATGTATAGGCTCTAGGGCTGATAGCCTACTGCCAACCTATGAACCCATGAACCTATATAAACATTTTCTAGTTCAACTTCTTAATATAATTAGTAACATGGCATACATCCATAACTTTTTAGGAAAATGTCACATTTTCTCATGCACAATGTACTCATTGCATTGTATGCTAACTGGCAATGTGAAATGCAGTTGCAAAATGCTTGGGCAATACAAGTGAGATTTAAAGAAAATGAAATTTATCCACCTGTACATATTTTATTGCTAATCACCCATAAATTATCTACAAAGTGATGAAATGTAAACAATAGATATAACTTTTCTAGTATTACGTGAAGTATTTTATTTAAGTCTCTGAGAGGTGTAGAAAGCTGCAACGTGTGAGAATCAAGCTATTCATCAAACTGGAAGAAAAAGTGTTTTTATTTAAATTCTGCTTAAAATTAAGTTGCATTTATATTACCCTTTACAGTGATACTTTTTGTACTTTTCGGCTTTTTTCCATGTATTTGCCAAAAAAGTTATTTGCTTGCATTTTTTACTTTGTTCTGGAACCTTAGTCTTGTAGTTTCATTTGCAGTTGAGGGAAGATTGTGTGTTACTGCAACATTTTAGCATCATATTTACAGTATACTACACTAAGTAGAATTACTAGTAAAAGCTAGCTGTTTGTATTTTGACCCATCTAGGCCCTTAATCTTGTAGTTTCATTCAGGGTTGTGGAAGAACTGTGAACTGCTGCTAGATTTGACCCTCATTTCATTATTTATTACAGCATTTTTTCTATTAACAGTCACCAGTAAATTTCTGCATAGTCTGGTACCTTAGTCTGTGGTGGGATTGGAATAGTGACAGTATTGTAAATTTCTCCTCCAAGATTTGTGCTTCAGTATTTTTACAGCTGTTTTTCTTGTTTAGCCAAAATAAGTTATTTGTTTGTCTGCATTTGTTTTGTTTGTTCTTGAAGCTTAGTCATGTAGTTTCATTTACAGTTGTGGGAAGATGTATTACTGCAACATTTTAACATCATTTATACAGTATACTGCACTTCTATCTCCATAAGTATAGTTTTGCTGCCTAGAATCTTATATTCTGCATATCATTTACATGCTTAAGAGTTGCATTCCAGTGCCTTTCTCTTTACTTTGCTACTGTTTTTTCAACTTATATTTGTGGATGCCTCAACCCTCACTGGGATATTAACTCATTTCCTCCAGCAGAGCTCTTTTGAGTGTATACCTTTAACTCCCAGTGGGTGTGGCTTCAGCCTTTAAAAAATGAATGTATCACATTACAGTTATAACAAATACTTATTAACAGAGGTCATATATCAATACAATTGTGTTTGCCATCATATATGCTTCAAGATAAAATATTCTGATACCTTGTGTCTAGCATGGTTTTGGATTTATTAATGCAAATAAGAACAGGCAATATTTGACGCCTAGAGGAGTAGTAGGAGGAAACTGCAGAAATGCCTGTAGATGTCACTCGGCTGTAATGAAGCTTCTGAAATTCTTACTATGGGACTGGAGCTGCAATATTGGCTTTATTTGATTGGATTCGTCTCTAGGAATTCTGCTTTCTGCAGCTTGAATTTTTTCCCCCAACCCCCTCACCCTTTTCCTATTGTGGGTTTGAAAGGTTCTGTCTCTCGCTTCTGACTTCTAAAGTCCCTCTTTTCTTTCTTTTGTTGTTATTGTCTGCTGTGTAAGCTATGTATGTTATTTTTCCACCCATTATTTTCATATATCCATAATGCTAAGTCCCCATCCAGCAAATCTTTCTCTTCAGTAAATTTTGTCTATACAACTACCCATATTACTGAACCTGTAACTTAGTGTGGCTTAAGCAAAGCCTTTGCACAGAGACATGATTAGAGCAGATAGTTTACATGTTAAACAGCACTAATTTCAAATCTTAGGAAAATCCAACCTAATTTAGAGCCAAACCCAAGAGATCACCTGAGGAACTCAGTCCATAACATACAGTAATCTACTCAAATACAAGCTTGGACAACATGAATATACAAATTCTTAATATCTCAGTAGCCAGCTTGGTAGGACATCAAAAGACATTGAAGCAATTGTCTCATGTTCAGTGACAACCATTTAATCCTTAAAGAAAGAACTACAGTTAGTGAGAGATGCCCATACATAGTTTCACTGGAAGCAAAAATGTCATATATAAACAAGGTTTTCAAGAACACAAAGACAATATCTATCATGCATAGTGTCCACCACACATGTAGACCAACATTTGCTGAGGCACTAAAAAGCAATCTTCCCAAACCTCAAAGACTTCCTAAACCTATGGCATCACCTATACACAGCAATCTCTAAAGCACTCATCAAACACCAGACATATGCCTAATCCAAGAACAAAGCCCATAATGTAAGCAAACACATTACCTAGGAATTTTGTCATAGGTGACTCCATTGTATAACACTCAGATGCCACACTGACCAGAATGAACAAGGAGAGTAGGAGAAGATAATGGTTAGTTGCCTACATGCGGCCAGGGTCTGCCAAGTCAAGCATGTACTCAAATCACTACACCACAGTTACAAATAAGTCAGTCCATGTGGACGTTAATGACCTGAGCAGTACCTCCTTGAACTATATGAAGAGAGACATTATTGATCTCTTTGAATATATGTATTTGCCTTGCATTGAGCAGATCTATCTGCACCAATAATGATAATCAACTTCAATAACTGGCTTAGCTGCTGGTGTGTTTGCAGCAGGATTCAATATTTGTCAGCTTGGGAGGACATAGTTAACAAACCAAGTTGTTTTGCAAAGGCTAGTCTGTACCTGTTTCCCCTAGGCTCCTGAATATTGGCTATAACTTTATTTATCCCTTTACAGTCTTTTTAGGCATTGTCAAATTGTCAAACCTGCCAACATAGCAAACAAAACCTAAATGAGTTACTGCTCAATGCTAGGATCCTAAACAAGAAACTCCATACCCTACAAGCTCTCCTCTCTCTGAAGAATATAGAAATCTGTGCCATTACTGAAACCTGGTTTAAATTTACAAAAATTAATCTAGCAGTGCAAGGCTTCAGTGTCTTCCACAAATGTAGACTATCAGCTGCACAGACTGAGACAAAAGGTGGAAGAGTCTCAGTCTGCATTAGCAACACATATACCTCTACATTAGATAGGAAAGATGATGCCCTGGAGTTTATCCACATGCAAATCTTCATAAACAAAGACCCATACCATATCCAAGCAAGCTATAGGTCACCCTCTATGTCCCAAGAATCCCATAGCTCATTTCTAGACCTACTGGAGACACCAAATACCATATTCATGGGTGATTTAAACTACCCTCTAAAGACTAGGAACACACACACGTTCTCAAGCTTGTAGGCAGAATGAATTCTGGATTTTATTCGCATAAATACACTTGACAAGACAGTGTGCATACCCACCAGAGGTTCAAACATACTGAGCCTGGTTCTCACCAATATGAAAGACTACTTCTATTGAGGTAAAAGCTAATGTCAAGGGTCTTTGGCTCTCCAAGTTTGCAGATGACTGCAAACTGGGAGTTATCCTAGATTCTCCCGATGGCACAAAAATCTTACAAGACAGTTTAACACAGACAAATGCCAAAATAACAGATTAGAACTAAATGCCAAGAAATGCATTATAGTGCCTTTTTGAAAATGGTCACCCAGGCTAATAACTCCATCAATAAGACACCCCCATGAGTTGACCTGGTAGTCTGGGATCTGGGAATATATGTAGACAGTAATCTGACTTTTGACCAACATGTGGCTAAGCTAGTAAGAAAATAATTCTATGTCACCCAACTTATAAGTAAGTGTATGGCATTCAAGTCCAAAGACACCATAGTGCCACTTTATTCAGCATTAACAGACCCATCACTGAGTATAATGTCCCCTTCAGTATGTACCTGACCAGCCATATGCAACTGTTGGAACACTGACAAAAGTTCCTCACCAGGAAAATCCAGGGTATACACACTTTGTCCTATATGGATGACCTTAAAGCCCTCTCACTTTATTCAGTCTCTTACAGGTAATTGAGAAGCAATCTATGCCTGGCATGGAAAACATACTTGGATCTAGCTCTGATAGACCTCTAGTACATCCATAAGATGAACAGCATCAAAACCACTATATCAAAGGATTTAGAGTTTGCTTGCAACATTAATAAGGCATGTTGGTGAGACAGTTTTGTGTGGCCAGAGAATGTCCATGCTCTGGATAGGCTCCTCGTCCATGTAAAGCAGAGTCCATCCCTAACTCTATTTGATTGTAATCTTGACCAACGGATGGTAAATCAGTAATTCAACCTGAGTCTGGCCCCCACGTCTCTAATAGATAGAGGCAGACAGCAACTATGCCCAAGAAAAATATCCCTCCCACACATATCCTTTAGAAACATCATAACTAACAAACCCCTCCTAATAAATGCCCATGATAGCTAGGGACACAATCGGGTTGGGTTGCATGGCTTGACTTGGCTTATAAAAGCCCTAGTGGTCATTGGCTAGTATATACCTATGAACCTATTTGTTACCATGACATACTTTATCAACTCATTCTGGAACAGATATATTAAGATAGCACATATTCATAAACGGCAAAAATAAAAATAATAAAAAAAATCTTTCTCACTTACTGAATGGAATGTAGACAAGTCAAGACATTTAGATCAGGAATGAGGAAAAGAAAGTAAGAAAATCTGCAGAATGGCCCCAAATTATGGCAATTTAGTTAAGGCAGTTTGGGAACAGAATATTTAGAGAAGCATACAGGTTTTACACAAATGAAGTCAAATTTATGATCTATTTACAATTTGTTTTTTTTATTTGTGAAAGGGATGAGGATGATCTGTATAGGTTTAGTCTTAGTAGTTCTTTTTTTAAATGTACATGTAATAAAGATAAAAACAGTTTTTTTTTAGATTTGGAGGTATACAAAAAATTGGGAACCGATAATTTATATTACTGCAAGTAATGTCATATTGCACTACAGTAGTATGCACCCCACTTGTCTAAACACAATTTAGTTAAAGTTCAGGGTATATGATTGAATCATCTTATCATGGAGGTTGAGAATGTTGAAGGGCTATTGCAGGAATTACACAAGCGATTTGTTATAAGGGTGTATCCACAAGTAATTGTCACTAAGGTCATATAAAATATTACTTATAATTACATCAGTGAGGTAGACCATACTGGTGTTGTAAACTGGACACCAATTGGACTATTGTTATGCCTTTAGTTTATGATATTGGCAGTGTGACAAAAAGTGTTATGATGAAGAATTGGCTTATTATGGCTGGAAGTCAGGAGGTTCACAAAAGAGCTGATTCAAGTCCTTTATTCATTAACAAGAAAGGTAGAAACATCAAAAATATGTTATAATGCACATCAAATATCAAAAATGGTGTGGGTTATAGGAAGGGCACCTTTAAATGTTTCATATGCAGGGTGTACAGATACATTTCTAATAGTATGAATTTTTATTGTGTTTTGGCTCAGAAAATTTATGATAGTCCTGGGTTTTTCATGTGTGGTTAAGCTTTCATTGTTTATTATGCTCAATATATGATGTGTGGTGTGTATTATATAGGTAAAATTAATAGGACATTTAGGAAGAGAATTTATAAACATCATTATGCAATAAAAAAACAAAAATACCATGAATGCTTTACATACTTTAGTTTGCAATGGGTTTAGAAGACTTTTGTTTTCTGTGGCTGATTATGTTTCTCAGGATTTTAACGGAGACAGAGAAGATGAATTGGAATTTCATGAACTGAAGTGGCAAATTTCATTAAATTCTTATATTTTCCTTGGTCTCAGTGGGGCCATTAATTATAAAACTGTGCTGAAAGGGGCTAGGAATCATAAGAGATGATTACAGTGTGAGGGGGTTTGTTTGTTTATTGATTAATTGATTAGTTAATTTGATTTAAAAGAAAGAGGGATTTCAATTCACTCTGATGAAAACATTTTTATGTTGAAAGTGCTTAACAAATTTGTATTTTGTACTTTGCATCTGAGGTGTTCTCCATACAATAAAATATAAAACAATATTAGACTTAAAAAGAAAGCAGTAGGTTGAGTTTTGTAAAAATTGCCAACCGCTTTTCACTAAGGATATTTCATACAACAAGACATGACAGCATTGATGGAAGGATATTGTTTGGCTAAGAATCTCAGAGGGTATGCTCTACACTGTTCAAGTTTGTGTCTTTCGCTCACTATCAGTGACTGGCAACCACCTTACAGATCACTGAATAGCCTTTATACCACTCTACTTATCTTACAACTGCAGTTCATATCAGGATGCTAAAATTTATTTCAGAAGAAACAGGTATGAGCATTTTCTTCTTGTTATATAGTGAATTATCTGTGCATTATGAGGAAAGGAATCATGTTTTACTTGCACAATGCATTTTAGTATCTTGGCACTGCTTTCAAATACATTAATCTGGAAACAAGTAACTTGCCAATATAATAAGCTGGAGTGACTTCAAATAAATTGAAAAACATAGCCGCTGACCATACATGTTGAAAAAGTAATGTGTCATTGCCTCAGAAGTGGAAGGTTAAAGCCCTCCAAGCTAGAAACAGTAATAATAAAAATCCTACACCCTGGCATACACTTCAAAAAGGAGGGGGTGGAGAGACAGTGCACCTACTGTAACAGTGATCAATTCAAACATCTACTGTTATACTAAGTTTACTTACATAACTGTACTATGACCATCTTTAGATCACTGTTGCAGTAGTCCAAGCTATATGGCATGAATACCAAATTTGAGAAATATAGGAAGGAAGCAGGATTACAGTCCATGAGTCCTTGGAGAATAATCCTAGAAAAACTTGCTCTGGCTCTAGAGAGGGAATCTAATTTGAAGTGCTTGATAAAGTTATGTATAGATGACCAAACTGCTGCCAATAGTACATTTATACAGTCCATCACTTTTTAAAAAGCTACAAACATAATCAGAAACCTGGTATGATGAGCCCTGACTTTACCTATAAGTGTTTTGTTATGGCAAGAATAACAAAAAGAAGTAGCATGTGACAAACATTTAGACATTGTCTGTCTTGCCACTGAGTATACACTTTTCTAACATTTATAAGAAATGTAGTATCTGAGTTGCCTATAGACTACCAATTTGTATAAAATTCTTTCTCCTTCATTGGTAGGTTCCGAAAAGAAAACAGAAAGATAAACTGCCTTTCTCAATGTAAATTCTGAAACAACCTTAGGCATAAAGGAAGGGTTTGTTCAAAAACTGACCTTATCTTTGTAAAAAAAATTAAATTGAGCTATCAGACCATAAGAGCATGTAACTCAGATACTCTTCTTGCAGAAATCAGAGAAAGTAACACTGTTTTCCAAGATAAGAATTTTAAATCAACATCATGCACAAATTCAAAAGGAAATAGTGTAAGCATAAAACAATTAAGATCCAGAGAAGCATCCACCCACCTTTAGATGGCTGGATATGTAAAACTCCCTTTAAAAAATGTTTCAGTTGAGGTGGGGTGGAAATGGGGGTCTACAGGCAGGTAAATGAGAAGTGAATGAATCTTGATAGAAGAGTAAGAAAGATCATAAAAGTCACACAAATAATGTAGAATCAAAGGAGTCTGATCCTTAAAAGAATCATGGTTCTTCTATTGATACCAGCAAGAAAATCTTTTCCACTCATCCATGTATGATTTTCTATTAGCAGGTTTCATTGTCTCCTTTAATACTAGCTGCACAAACTCAGAAAAAAGGTTCCTAAAAGGAATTGCAATTCTGTCCTCTTGCAGTCATTTAAAGAAGCGGAAGTTTAGGATGTATCAAATTTCCCCTGTCCTGTGTGATTAAGTCCATTCAGTGTGGAAGCTTTTGGTAATGGACCTTTGCCACTCTCAGAAGAAGGGAGAACTGCTGTTACCTGGACCTAAAGAGGTCACTACTATTATCCTTGGGGAGTTCTTCTGAATCTTTAGAAGAATCCCGGTTATCACAAGAAATGGAGGAAAAGTATACAGGAATATTCCCTTCCATGGAAATAAAAACACATCTGTCTTGCAGACCTGTGTGCAAGGAGTCCTGAAGCAGAATTTCGTAAGCTAACTCTAGTGGCAGGAAGCATATGGATCAATTCCTGGAAGACCCCTGAGTGCAATTTCCATTCACAAGGATCTGTCCTTGTCCTGCATAGTTTGTCTTCTGTGATGTTTTCTTCTGACAGAATGTAAACAAACTGGAGGGACAACATTTAGAGTGACTAATTCCCAGGCTACAATAACTAGTCTACAAAGGAGTAGAACAGTAGGATCTGGTGCCCCCATCTGCTTATGTACCACACCACTGTGGTGTTATCTGTTATTACTAACAGAGGGCCTGAAGTCCAAACATTCATTAGAAAGTCAAGAGCATATATAATAGCCATATTTTTACATTCATGTGATTTGATTTATTTTCTTTGTTCCATGGGCCCTGGACTTTCCCATCTAAGAAACACTGTCCTCTGAGACAGAATGAAAAGATATTTCTATGTTCACCTGAAAATCCAGGCTAAGAAAGCATTACATTTTTCCCAAGTCAGAGATACTTAACAAACTTAAAAGAATCTGCAAAAAATAAGGCAGCCATCTAAATATGGAGAATTTGTATAACAGGAGTGTCCAACCCGCGGCCCGCTGGCCGCATGCGGCCCTCAGAGCTCTTCCATGCGGCCCGCGACCCTTAAATGTAAATTTAATTTTAATTTAACTTTTTTTCCATGTGTTTACACGTCCGCATACTTTTGCTGTTATGCGCATGCGCCAACTTTCTTTTTTCACGCTTTTTTCATACCAGCATCTTTCCACTGGTATGCGCATGCGCGAAAACACCGTTCGGTCATTTTTTAAAGCTGAAGGAAGGAGCGAGGATCGTGGAGAGAGGATTTAATTATATTTTATTTCGGAGTACACACCGACTACACTACAACATAGCAAAAGGTAAGTAAAGCTTAAACTTTAGTTAGTAGGTAACTTTTGATTAATGTAGTGGAGCTGGCTTGAGGATGAATTGTAGTGTATTATTATTTTGTGCTATGGGAATGGTGGGGGTGGGAGGCCCTGTGAAATTGCAGACAAAACCCAGCACTAGAAAAGGAAATTTTACAATGTCTGGTAAAAGTGTGAACAGGGGATCAAGTGGCTGCCTCCAGATTTCCTTGGCAGATATACCCTTATTACAGGTTGTAGTTGTTGTTGCAGCTCTAGTGGAGTGAGTCACAGTATGCTGTGGAACCTTATATCCATGATGTTTCTAGCAAAATTTGAAATGCATATGGGGATGGCCTTGTCCTAACAGGGCTGCCTGATTGTTCAGATGCAAAAGCTAAAAATAGTATAGTCTGATTTTCTAAAATGCTTTGTCCGGGCAAAGTAAAATCCTAGTTGCCTAAGGACATTCAAAGTGTGATGAGCCATCTCTCCCTTGCTTTGTGGCTTGGGGAAAAAGAAATTGAATGGTTTGATTCAGTGAGTTCACCATAACAACCTTAGACAAAAAGGATGGGTTAACCCTTCAGGTGTACCCCATAAGAATGAAACCTGTGGGAAGGCTTCATGCACATGACAGCCTGAAACTCTGAACTTCTCCTAGATGAAATGACTGCTATCAAGAAAGCAGTTCTCCAAGTTAAAAACTTCAAATCTGCAGATCCTGTCAGTTCAAAAGGTGGGAGAATAATCTTCATCAAGATAAGGTCCCAGGATGGAGGAGCAGCTGTTCTCAGGGGCCTGAGATGGATGATGCTCCTAAGGATCAGACAGCTGGATAGAAGAGGGGAATGCACAGAAATGCAGGCAGAAACTGCAGAGACAAATCTTCAAGAATTAAGAGATGCTTTTTGAAAAAAATGTTCTGCCATGTACAATAAAATCAAGGGTAATTTGGTCTGGCACCACACAGAGAATCTCTTCCATTTTGAAAGGAACGACCTCCTCACTTTGTTGGCATTCTAGCTTCTTTTAGAATGGCTAAGCCTTCCCTGTTTAAAGGATTTCCCCTAAGAAATAAGGACCAGATCATTCATGCTTTTAATCTTATAGTTCTCAAGCTGGGGTGGATGGTGGTTAACTTGTACTGAGACAAAATATCTACCTGCCTTGGCAGTAAATAGTTAGTGATTACTCACGCTGTGTAGCAGTGGGAACCAATGCTGCCTTGGCTAAAAAGGTGAAGTTAGGATCACTTTTGGCCTTTCCTCCCTCCCCGACCGTAAAACAGGCCTATCCATAGGATGGAAAGTACAGTTGCAGAAATCTTACCCACCTGTAACAGTAGATGTTCGGCCACTGGCATTCTGGGTTATCTGCCAAATTAACCCAGCACTGTCCTGCTTTCAAAATTGATTAGTCATCTTTTGGTGAGAGCTAGGATGGAGGTTAACGAAGTGCAAGTTGAACTGGGTGGCTATATTTTCAGTGTAGTTTGTATTGGGGGGGGGGGTCACTTTGCCTGGGATGGAGTAATGTTTGTATTTTAGACCAGAGTAGTTTAGAGTTAGTTAGTGAAATATTTTTTTGTCATTGTTAATGTGCTGTTTTACTAGGCATTTAAGGTGTGTAAAATTTAGGAAGGTACCCAGGTTCTTATTTTTGGACCATATTTTCTGTGCACGATTCCCTCTGTTAAAGTAGCTGTCTAGCTGACCTAGTTAGCCATGGTGCTAGGTTTGCTGTAACCCTCTTAGTTCAAAGGGGTGCAGGTTCATTGGGTAGGTTTGAGAAGACTTGATTGAATAAGGACACTACTTCATCTAATAAGGTAGCATCTTTTGATTCTGTATAAAAATGCCTGAGCGCTGTTATTGCAGACAGGATGGCCACTCATAGAAGGATGAACAGCTCTTAACTATTTTACTAGGGACAAGGAAGGAAAAAATCACTAGCTAGTGTCCCTTCAAATAGTTAGTAAATACCCTAGTTTCCTTTTACCAAAATTTTGAGAAGACCCTTCCTGTGATTCTCAGGGCTCCCTCTACTACTAACCCCATCCTGTATATTTTCTTAATGACAGCTGAACTGCTACTTCCCAGGCAATTTGCCACAATGTCACCAAGCAGTATTAAGTTTGATTCCGCACACATATCTAATGCATCATTTGGGGCAGCTGTGCCGAAAAGGATGCTGTTATTGCTATAAAGTCCTTCATTCAGGAGGTCCTATAGCGGCTAGAGACAGTCACATTTTATTACAATTTTGAACAAGAGTGCAACAATCATAGCTTATTCATTGCTTATTTTACAGTGCCTCATCATATTTTTGTAACACACATGACTATAAGACTACACCTATAGTTAAATATTTAGTTACTCAGCTACTATTTATGAAACAGATGTTTGATTTCAGTTGCCATGTGCAATTAAGACTTTCCTGTAGTAAATTATTGCACTATTAGAGGGGATTAGACCCAAGGTTTGTACCTGTTAATTTTTTTTACAAATAAACTAAGATGTTAGATTTAACTGTTTTTTTAAATATTATTAGAATGAGATATTATGCACTTAGTAATTTATTTATTTATTGTTCAAATTCACCTTTTTTTTTTTTTTTTTTTTTTTTTGGTCCTCACTTGCCGTTTGCCCCCAGACCATTTCTGTTGACTCAATGTGGCCCTTGCAACTGAAAAGGTTGGACACCCCTGTTGTATAACTTGCGACCTCAAATGCACCATTGCAAGTAATTTGTAAGCACTCTTGGTGCTACTGAAAAGCCAAAGGGCAAAGCAGAAAACTAAAAATGTAAACCAGGCACAGAAAAATGTAAAAAGTGTCTGAAATATTTGTGAACTGGAATGTGAAGATAAGCATCTTTTAAATCTAGAGTGACTCGAAAACTGAGAGATGGTATGAGAGGTAATAGAGACTGCAGATATATAGCATTCTGAACTTTGAGATTTGTATGCAAAGGTTTAGAAAAAATGGCCTAGTTCTTCAGTTTCCTTCTTTCTTTGGCACGAGAAATATTTTTTATTAAAATTCTTTTCCTCTTTGATCTGGCGGAACAGGTTCTATAACCGCCTGAGATAGCATCAGATTTAGGATCGAAGGAGGAAGGTTATCCCACTTGCATTTACAGCCTTTTTCAATAATTGTCAGAACCTGAGTTTCTGAAGTTATCTTATGCAACAGAGGAAACTGAAGATACAGAGTTTAAAAACATTTTACAGAATTGGTAGGGTGGGAAGGAAAAACACATGAAGGAGCACATATTCTGTTTTCTTTTATTGTCACTGGTTTTGGGAAGACCCTCCTTTTTCTCTGACTCTCCCTGCCGTTGTTTTCTGAAATGTTGTTTGTCTGAATCTTGCTGGGTATGTTTATACTGTTTCCTGAAAAAAAGTGAAAGAAAAACCCAGCCAAGTTAGTTTTAATAAGTAACAAATGTCATGGACCTTCAAAGCCATGTAACTATAACACTTGATGTCCTTAAGGTGTCATTGATATATATATATATATATATATATATATATATATATATATATATATATATATATATATATATATATATATATATATATTCCATGGGCCTTCGCTACAGCAGGTTTAAGGTATCACTCAGCAAAAACTCTTGCTTGGCTGGGTCTTTATTACAGTTTTTACTGAATGGTTTGTCTGTTTTTCCTTTGTACCCTTTGGTTTGGATGTTTCCTGAAAAAGGGAACTTGAACTGGAAGAAAAGTTTCCATTATACTTTGTAAAGGAGGGATGAAAATCTAGGTAGCCACCTGAATTAACTTTCCTGTTTAATCAAGACTTTTAAGCTCCTTACCAAAAGGAAAGACCAAGCAACATCTCTTCATCCATCTCTTTAACCATATTATCAAAAGTTCTGCTTGGGAATCTTCTGTTAAATTCTGAGAATGTCGCCAGGCAATTTTTTTCAGCACAGACCCAATGGCAGCTGCTCTAGAAACAGCACCAGCAGTCTCTTAAGCACATTTTAGAGAATGTTTGGTTACCTGAGACACACAGAATATACTAAGGAGATCTGAGATGCCTTAGTCTCTGAAGTGGGGAGATCAGCAATTAACTTTTTCATATTGTTAAAGGAAGCCAGCAGAAACTTAGGCACGTGAGCTTGACAATTCACTATTCTGAAGGCTAAAGTAGAAGAAGAAACCTTCTTCCCAGATCAGACAATGGCTTTTCCCAAAAAGAATAGGGGTAGTTGCTGTCAGAAGCTTGGCAGAAGCTGATATTGATAGAGAAATTACTGCCAGACTCTGACCTGAAGTTAGAAGAAGGGAATTCGTTGGTCTAGGGCACCATATATAATTTATCAGATTCTCTGGGAAAAGTTGGATAACTATCAGGCAAATTATGGTCTGCAAAGAAAGCATCCTGTGAGGCTGGCAACACGGGGAACTGCTGCAGACTGTGGAAAACCCACCTGTAATAAATCATAATATATCTGCTGGAATTCTGGTATTTATTTTTGTTCCTAGTGAAATAAGTCCATCATTCTGGCAATAATATCAGAAAAACATGACTGTTCAGGAGGGGAATTTGAAAAAAAATAACTTTCCTCTGAGTCAGCATCCCCATTCTGTGAAGTGGGAACTTGAGAGACATAGTCCAAGTCTAATTTCTATCCCTCTGACTGGGAATCAGAATCTGAGAGAGAGAGAGAGAGAGAGATCTTTTCCATTTTAGATGAAGGGAAGACTCAGCATTTAAAGAATGAAAGGCTGTAAATAAATAATAATGAAGCTCAGTTGTCCTTACCAGCATTAGGTGAAGATACATGTCTAGCTGTATGTTTCCTTTTTTCTAGGATACTCCCTTACAGAAAAATAGTAGCATGAAGGCTGGTTCCCTTCACTGGTAATGAAGTTCCTCAGAATGGGTTATTGAGTGAGCATCTCCCTAACCCTTCCCCATTGCTGGCAAGAGTGGTTGTCCCTTTCCCAAAACAGCAGCTGAAAAGTCACAGAGAATGACCCTGTCTCCCAGACCTTAGGTCTACCTCCTTGACAGAAAAACAGTCTGACAAGTGCCTAGTAAAACCTTCAAGATTCAATCTTACCTCCTGACAGAAAAGTTAAGTTTTGAGGTAACATTTTTGTAAGAACCACTGAATGCCCTACCCCCAGCTCCTAACAACACTTTTTGACAGAAAAGTAACACCTTTCCTCACAAAAAAATGATAAAATACAAGAGAAACCTCACTGACTATTGAAAAAAGGTGACTTAAAAGTGGGAATCAGAGCTTTTCATAGTCAATAAAACAACCTTGTATGGTAAAATATGTTTTGAGCTAAAAACTTTTAATGACACCTCCAACCCCACAAGTCTTAGCCCACAGACACTAGTTTTGAAAGATAAGTATTTTTTTCTCACAAAGCTACTTCTTTGAAATGAATTTTCCCAGGAAACCATAAGCAAAACATATAAGATCTAAGGCAAAATGTCCTAGAAGTGAAAAACACCAGTTCTAACTTCTAGAAAACATTTCTGTTAGAAAAGAAAAACCTTTCTCTTTAAAAAATGATAAAGTAGAAGTTATTCCTTAATGGGATGCTTATCCATCTAACCTTGGAGGAGAGCTAGCTGCCATCTATCATTCAAATCCTGCAGAGAAGAGTACATTTTAGCAGCAAAAAAAAAAAAAAAAAATCTGCAGTTTTGGTGCACAGACACTGATTTTATACTACTCTCCTTGATCTGTAAAATGGCTAGGCTCCTTGGAAAGTGTCCTAAAACTGTGGAAGCTGAATGGATGATCTCCCATATAGCGTAGGCTACAAGTGTGATCTAATGATGAACATCTATCATTATATGTGGAATTTCATGAATGACTGCATACCTTATATTTTCTGATTACTCTTTTTGATGAACCGACCTGGGTCCTTAATCAAACCTGTTATGTTGTTACCTAGCTTCATTTTTCTCACATATCACTTTTTCTTTTATCAATAACCTAATCAATAAAAAATGAAGACTGAGCATGTTATTACTTACAAAATTTAGACATGCCAACATGTAATTAATCTTAGACATGAAATATAATAGCAAGTGATGACAGCAGGCAAGAAGGGAAACAGGGTGATGGAGATAAAGGCGACAGCAGAGGGCGAAGTAAAGGTAGAAAGCATGAGGCCAGATGAGGTAGGAAGGACAGTGAGATGGCAAACAGAGAGAAAAGGGCAAAGTGAATGGGGAAAAACGTGAGGCCAGATGAGGTAGGATGGATAGAGAGAAAGCAAATGGGAAGAAAAGGGCAAAGTGAATGTAGAAAGCATGAGGCCAGATGAGGTAGGAAGAAAAGGGAGTAAGCAACAGGGAAAAAAGGGTGATATCAATGGAGAAAGCATGACGCTAAATGAGATAGGAAAGATAGACAGAAAGCAGAGAGGGAGAAAAGGATGAAGTGAATGAGGATCAGGGAGAGGGGTAAGATGAGGTAAGAAGGACAATGAGGTAGCAGACAGGAAGAAAAGGGCAAATTAAATGTAGAAGAGATAGTGAGATTCTAATTTATTCAAACATCTAATGAATAGAGGTAAAGAATTCCATAACTTATTAGCCCTTACCGGAAAATAAGTAGACTTTAACCTAAAATTAACTGAAGCAAGTTTGACTAATCTAGTGTTATTTCCTGTCTGAAATACATGACTAATACATTCCATTCATATTACTGTTACCAGGAAATCATCATGTAAACATCTGTATATCAGAATTAAATTACCTCTCAAAAGCCTATAGGCTATAGAATATAGGGACAAGTTTTTAAGCCTATTCAGATATGACATAGACTCATAACCTTTTATTTGTCTAGTCAAAGCTTTCTGTATGCACTCCAAGGAATTCAATTGTTTTTGTTATATGAACAAAATAATCCATCATATTCAATTATTGGATGTCTACTAGAGGTATATATCTTCATTAAAAACTTTTGTCTCTGCTGAAAAAAAAGCACAATACATTTTTAACTATACCATAACTTTTTCTAATTACTTAACTAGTATTAGCCACATAATTTAACTGAGAATCAACCAGGCTTACCAAATCCCTAAAGAATACTCTTTCAAAACAGGTTTATTGTTTTAACATACAAGAGAAATATCATAACAATTTTATACAAGTAATTAAAAATAGATATGATTATAACATTCAACAAAACAACTAAAGTATTTACAAAGACATCCACTACAATCAGATCAATTAATTAAACTAAAATATCATGCTATTGAAATTAGGATTTTTTTAACAAATTTTGTAAATTATCCCATACAATATAATAAGATGTTTTTCTAGTTGTTCTTGACCTAATTGTGTTTATTTCCATATGGCACACTATATTTATAACATTTTTAAATTCATTGAACGAAGGAGGTGTATCTGAAATCCAATTGCTGGTTATTATTTTCCTAGCCACTGCTAGAATAGACCATAACAAGGGAAGCTTAACCTTTTTAACACTTTGAGGTACAGGTGTGTTGAATAATATAAGAGATTTAGAAATAATGAAATTATCTGTAAAAAGAGTCTGCAAAAATTCATTAATTGACTTCCAGTATTCTTTCAATTTTATACAGTCATAAAACATATGAGCCCAGTCAGCATTAATTTCTACATTACATCTCTTACATAGATTATCTTTAGTATTTATTTTATTCATCATCAAAGGTGTATAAAAAGATCTATGTAAAAATTTCCATGTATAAAGTCTCCAGACAATGGAAGACGTAGTTCTATAGGCAGATTCAATATATATTGTTTATCTTGTTGATTTGGTGGGTCCCCATTAATAGAAGTGAAATAATTCCAGTATGAATCTACACTGTAAAAGGTTTCTTGTCTGATAATTTTATGTATGTATGAAAGTTTACCTTTATCAGAAACTTTATGTTGTAAATTTAATATCAAGTAATCAATCAGTGTTGGAACAGATTCTTTAACTGTTATAGACATTAGATCTATTTTATTAATGAGATGTTGTCTAAAGGTCTGAACCTCTAACCAGCAAGTTTCTCTTAGATCAAATTCTTGTTTTAAGAAATCTAGATTTTTTTAACTTTATTATCAGATATCAACTGATACCAGTACTTTAGATCATTATCTATAGCTAAATGAGTTCCTTCAGAAGTAGATGACAAAAGCATACCCTGAGTATACATTATAGGGAATATAATAAAATTCCATCCCCTATACTTAGGGTGCATGAATATAAAGTTATGATAGCTAATAATAATATTTAATGGGTAACAAACCATATGTTTAGGTGTAATAGGTGAAGTACAAAATTCCTTTAGTAACCATAACATGGAGTTATTTACAATCATATTTTTATGTGTTAAGGAGATTTTCATGAAGTGCATACTAATTAGCTCCCAATAATCTTTCCATTTTGCGACATATGACTGATCTATTAATAAAGTAATAACTTTTACAATAGAAGAGATAGTATATAAATTAAAGTCTGGAAAAGAAATACCCCTTGAGACCAGCTATTAGTATGTTTCTTTAATGCAATCCTAGGTCTATTAGGTGCCCATAGGAAATTTAACATTAGTGTATTCAGTTTCTTGATAATTATTTTTGTAGGTGGAAGTATTATTGATTGTATTAAGTATAAAATCTTGGGGAATATTATCATTTTAATAATTGTAAGTCTCTCCTCCATAGTAAAAACATATTATTCCAGGTATTAAAAAGATTTTGTATATTAAGAAAACAGGTATTATAATTATTATATATAATAGATTTAATATCTTTAGAGAGTATTATACCTAAATAAGTTATCTGACCTGAATTGGGTACATATTTAGTAAAATCACTAATGAGAATATTTTTCGTGTATATATAGGTAGTATTTTAGTTTTTTCTTCATTGAATATTAAACCAGAAATACTTTTAAAATTCATCATTTTATCAAATAGAGACTGCATAGAAGAATTAGATCCTGCTGATGTAATTAGAACATCATCTGCAAAACAAACTTAAATTCGATTTGCATATCAGTCAAACCATAAAGACTGTAAACAAGAAACTTGGATCCTTGTATAGAATAAAGAACTTTCTAACCCCCTCTGCCAAACTAGCCATTGCTCGCACGCACCTCCTCTCCACCCTATTATATGCCTCTCCTGTACTTTCCCACCTCAATAAATGTGATATTAATAAACTATCTGTTTCTTATAATCACATTGCCAGATTTGTAACAGGAGCACCTTATAGAACACATCACTGCCTTAACTTAAGGAAACTTGACTGGTTAGAACTACCTAATCTTCTCAAAATGAACCAACTCACTGAAGCATTTAAAATCATTAAACAACCTGACAAAAGCCCATCACTTAATAAACTACTGATCCCTTACTCCAATCTTAGCTGTCTACGCTCCTCAAACAGACTTCTGGTCCATACCACCAAATCTAACAATTTGGGAGGTGAGGCTCTTCGCCAATTCTATAGGAAAGCTTTGGAATTCCCTCCTAATAACCTAAGACTTATTACTTCCCTTGGTCTATTCAAAAAGAATCTTAAACAATATTTTAACATACAATGGCTATGCCCATGTGAAAATCCAGATTAGTTGCCTTAGATAGATAACAATATCCTACCTGGAAATCCAGGGTTGTTTGATTTAACCAAATTCTAAATTATGCTGACCACTATCCTATTTTTGTTGGTTTCACATTAGACAGTTTCTTCATGGTCCTTCTGAGTTCTATAAAGAACCAGTCACTGTACTGAAAATTGAAACATCATTGTCTTCTAAGCTTTGTTTAATGTTATAGTTGCCAAATGTATCTAATTAAGTAATGCATAATAATATGTTAACCTGTATTTCTCTCCTTTTCCTCTATGTGTATTGTAACTTACTTGTATTGTCTTCTCTGTGGAGCTTTTCTCCCCGGGCCTCCGCTGAAAATGGACATATATCCAGTCGGACTATCCCGGTCAACAAATGTAAAATAAATAAAAATAAAATAAAAAAATAAAAAAGTTGAATTTTGGATGTTGTATTTTCATCTATTTCAAAACCCTCTATGTCAGTACTGTTTCTGATCAAATTAGCCCAAGGCTCCATTACTAAAGTGAATAATAGTGGAGAAAGTGGACATCCTTGTTTTGTATCTTTAAAAATGGGTATTTTTTGTGAAACATATGTTCTTACCTTAATATAAGCCAATGTTCCTTTGTATAAATGCTCAATTAGATTTACAAATGCATCTGAGAAGTTTGTGCACTTCAGTAAGGTAAACAGATAGTCCCAACTTACTGAATCAAATGCTGAACTTATATCAAGACTAATAAGTGTTTTTTTTCCTATTTGCAAAATCAATTAATGTTAAAGTTCTTCTTATATTATCAAAAGTATTTCTATTTACAATGAAGCCTGTCTGATCTATATCTATAATGCCGGGGATGATTGTCTTCAATCTATCAGCAAAAATACTCATAAACATTTTATAATCAACATTAAGTAATGAGATGGGCCGATATGAAGTACATCTAGTTGGATCTTTATTAGGTTTTAAAATTGGAGAAATAAATGTATATTGCCAAGATGGGGGGGTTATTAACTCAGTTTGGGCCAAAATAAAAACCTTATGCATTAATGAATATGTACTTTTAGAAAGGATTTTATATATCTCTGGTATAATACCATCATTACCCGGTGCTTTGTTTGATTTAAGCTTATTTATTTGTGTAATAACCTCTGTATATGAAATACTTTTGTCCAATAGTTTAATCTGTTGTTTATTAAGCTTTTTATTCATGTTTGTGGTTATAAACTCCTTTATTTTATCTTTAGGTTCCATGTTAATGTTATTATGGTTAATTTCGTGAAAGTGATTTCTAAATTCATCTGGTATTTCTGGTATACTAGAAACATTCTTCTTTTTCCTTAGAGAAAAGATTTCTTTGATATGGTTTTGTTTATTCAACCTTTTGTTTTATTTTTAAGTCTATGTAAGTATTTGGGGCTTATTGAATAAGACAAAACTTGTATTTCTCTAAAGTTATTTTAACTTTATGAGTTAAAATTTCTTTGTATTTCTCATTTAGTTTGTTTATTTCTTCAATAACTTTCTTGTCCATAATATTTTCTTTATTATTATGTTTATAAGAGTCTAATTTACTTTGAATATCTAACAATTCCTTATCCCAAGATTTCCTTTTATTATTATACCATCTGATGCTTTGTCCATATAGATATGATTTTAAGGCATCCCAAACATAGACAATGGAGACTTCAGGAGTATTATTTATGTCTAAAATATGTTTTACTTCTGAAAGTATATATTCTTTATAGTCTTTTAGTTGAGTTAAGTATGCTGGTATCCTTTTGATCTGAACATTATGAGTATTTTTATCATGAATTCAAAAACAATTGAATTATGATCAGATATAGGACATGAAATGATTTTGGAATTAATTAAATCTGTTACCATCTGGTTAGAAATAAAGACCCTATCTATGTTTGAATAAGTTTTGTATCTGTTAGAAAAAAAGGTGTATGGTAATGATTTTGAATCTATCTGATTATTAATATCATTCAAATGATAAGAATTAGCAAAATCATTTAAATGTTTTGCATTAGATGTAATTCTTCTTTTTCCTATAGTGGTAGTATCACTTTCATGTAGTATACAATTAAAGTCACCAGCTAAAATAATATCTCCTATAGAAAATGATATGATCTTATCAAGATGATGTTTCACTGTATTAATACCAATTCCAGGTATCCAATATACATTAATTAAAGTGCAAGTCTTCCCATTAATTTGTATTGTAACCATACAAAACATTCCTTTGTCATCCTGATAAGACTTAATGGTTTTAGGAATGGGCATACTTTTATTCCATAAAATAGCCACTCCTCTTTTTTTCTGAGTGTGCTCTGAACTAACCAATACTGTATATTTGTTTGTGGCTAGTTTATCAATATCTTTTTTCAAGAGATGGGTTTCTTGCAGGAAGACTAAGTTGGCCTTATGTAAATTAATGTATCTTATTAGGCTTGCCCTTTTACATGGATTATTCAATCCATTAATGTTTAAAGAAATTCCTTTTAAAGATGTCATTTGGCATTTTTAAAACTTAAGAATCTTATGATCAAAATAAATAACAACATAAGTAATATTACATCTCCTCCTTTAGGTGTACCTTTAAATATAGCTGCATTTATTGAATCTCTTATGGGATTTTGTATAGGATTCAATTTTGTTTGTAGTGACAATGAGTGTACAAAATATATTGTGGATGTCAAAACTATATACATATAACAATGAACAAGTGAAAATAATGTAAGGATTAAACCTTGCATCCAGCCTGGAGTTAAAAACTCCAACTTAGAGTAGTATTTACCACTCAAGTTAACCCCCTACCCTAAGCAGCAGTACCTCAGCTACCACCTTATCAATTTAATACTGGTTATATTTAACTTAAATTAACAGCTTTCAATTCAATTATCTAGCAAGACAAGACTACACATTTGATAAAACAGCATCATATAAACTAAAATAAACTTTTTTTTTTTTTTTTTTTTAAACTATTCATACTACTATATACATCTATGTAATATAATACACTTGTATTCAAATAGCATTCAAATAATCTTGATATTAGGAACCAAGAGGAGAGAGAAATAAAAGACGTGAAAGAGGGAGAGAGAGTGAAAGAAAGAGAGAGAGAAAAAAAAAAGGAAGGCATATTTACATATTAATTTATTCAAAGTATGTAAAAATAAGTTCTAACATTCATTTAAATCAAAAACTTTGGCTAATATGGTTCAGACATTACATATATTAAGATGCATCTATTTTCTGTCATGTAAATGCAGTCAACAGCTTCAAAAACCTTGAATTGCTTGTATATGAGCATTTTACTCATACTCATTATTGTCAATAGAATAAAATATTATATTTATAGAAATTGTTATAAATCATACTGCATAGTTATGCAAATTCTCAGAAACACTTGCATTATTGTAAAAAGCCATCTGTATTTTGTATGTCTATACTACTGCTTTAAAATATATCACATGACAATTTCTTCCAGAATAGAGTTATAAAGTTATTTATGCTTGTCAATCAGATGAATTAAATGAGTTATAGTAATGTATATGTTTGGAACATAAGTTTTAACACAGATTAGTATGCTGCAGTCAAGTAGATTTTCAAAAACACTTGAATAAATGTTTCATTTTCTATGCCTTCTAAAATAAGACATTTACTTACTACAAGAAACTGCATCATTTAAAATCATTATAACTGACATATTTTATGAATTATAACATAGATATTTAAGTAATTATATAAAATAACTCACATTTAGATGTTAAAGAGTTCATTTTCCTTCACATAGTCGCATTTGCATCAGTTCTACTTCCTGGTAGATTGTTCTTCCTGAATCTGTGATGTGTCAGTGTGATATCTGGGTCAAAGGTCACACTGACTGCTTTCAGCTTCTCTGTGAGAATTCTGAGAGTTGAAGCTTTTGAAACAACTCGAGGACACTGTTCATGAGGTAGCACACATCTCAGATTGTCTCCCTTAACATTTTGGCAGGAAACTTGTTAAAAACTAGTGACAAACATTCATTTAGCAGTGTAAATGCATCTAAACATGACAAAACCTTTGCAATGTATTTTACAGGTTATTACAGCCTCTATGTAAGTGAAATTAAGCCCAAAGTTATTAATAAGTAATAAAACTCAATATTTATGTCCCAACTCAATTTTTATGCAAATCTTATTATTTACTGTGTCTATATGATCAAAAAGCATTTCTATATATTAATATGAAAAAAAAATAAAGAGAAAGAATAAAGAAAAGAAAAAGAGAGTAGAAAATAAAAGAGTGTAAAGCAGAAATAAAAAATGTAAGAGAAAGCTATAAGATGTATATACAATGGAATATTACTTACTGTTTATATTAATAGAGTTAAAAATAAAACATATTATTTACTATTATTTAGTTCTAATTATTATTAGTTAAAGCATGACAGATTATTTACAAACAAGCATAAGCAGTATAATCAAGAAAGTATAATTAGGAATAGCATTTGAAGAACATATAAACTTTTTACAAGGAATAAATATGTTATTATTCTATTAATCATATTTTCATTACTCTTCTCTCCCTGCCCTCCCCCACCCTTTACCCACTACATAATCTAAATAGAATGTCATTATTTAAACAAAGAAAAGAAGAAAAGGAGAAAAAAAGAGAAAAAAAATGTATCAAATTACTGACCTTACTTCTCTTTTTCAGAAAGAGAAACAAATTGAATAATAGCTTGTTATTAGTTCCTCATATATTTTGACTGGTTATGAAACAAAACATTTCTTTGCACACAGAGAATAACTTTGATTAAATCTTTTTCAGAATATGTGTGGCTTTCTGGAAATGCAGGAACTATATTTAAAAAGATTAATAATGAAGTAAAATGATGAGAGAAAAAGAAAAAAAACATAGAACAAATCATTTGTTTTTTAGTCTCTTCTTCTTCTCTGAAGTCTTCCACGAAGTTTCAGTTGCCAGTCTCTTTAATGAAGGACTAGCCCATTCCATTTCCTCTATTTTATCCAAAATCTTATTTTTAATAAACAGTAAAGCAGAGTCTAAGTCATCAAAAATTTTAGGACCATCAGGAAGGAAGATTTTTAGCTTGGCAGGAAACAGAAGGTATGTTTTAAACTGTGCTTTTTAAGCTCCCTTATTAGTGGCAGAAAAACTTTTCTTTTAGCTATTACCAAGGAAGAATAGTCATTGTCAAAATGCACAGTTGTCTCATTAATCTTAACAGGAGCTTTAGCCCAAGCAGATTTAAGAACCATCTATTTATCAAAAGATGATAGAAATCTAACTATAACTGATCTAGGATAGTTTTTGTTAGAGTTAGTATTAGCAATAGATCTATGTGCTCTTTCGATACCAAAAGAGAATGCTTCTGGTAAGTCTAAAGTTTTAGGGAGCCATGTTGTTAAAAAAGAAGTAATATTGTTACCTTCAATATTTTCTGGCAGTCCAAAAATCCTAATGTTATTGCGCCTAGATCTATTTTCCAGATCATCCAGCTTTGTTTGTAAATGTGTATTTTGTTTCAGCAGAAACTCAATGTTGATTTCCTCTTCTTGGATTCTATTTTCCATGTCATTCACAGCTTCTTCTATGCCTGTCATCTGGATCTTCTGTTGTTGCAGGTCTATATGTAACAAGTCTATTTGTTTTGTAGTTTTTCTATGAAGGTATCTATTTTAGTATCCATTTTATCCATCTTAGCAGTAAGTTGCTGGATTATAGTTATCAGAGACTGAAGTTCTTTCTTGATGCTGGAGTCTTGAGAATTTGTCTTACTGGAACTCATTTCAGACTGATAAACTGACAGGAAAATTTCCAAAGTGATTTCTGACAGGAATATTGTTAAAATGTCCTTTCTTTTTTAGATATAGTTCAAGAACTATATAAAACAAACATATTTAGAAAGAAAATTACTTCAAAAATTAATTTTTTAAGTAATTAATTCATGTCAGTGTAATGAAATTGGTGGAGCTGAAGAAATCTGCTGCTACCCTGTGTTCATCCTTGGCCACGCCCCCTAAAGAATACTAAGAGTTTACATTTTTGATAATGCAACAGAAATGGATAAACTAAATTCCTTGCTCCAAAATGAACTACCATACATTTGTTGACATGAAACATCATACCTTTAGAATCTACCCAACTAGTATGTGAATCCAAGCAATTTTGCATAAGACAATGATCACTTACATTAGTGATCACAAAATCAATTGTCATATCATCAGCAAACTTGCTAAACCAAGGAGCTGGACAATTTTTCATCAAAAGGCCCAAAAATAATGGTGCCAAAACTCATCACTGAGAAATACCTCAAGCAGACATACTTATGTATTTCTTATTCTCATTCTATACTTCCTTTTGATTAAATGGTTTGTAACCTATCTAGAAACATTGCTATTAATGTCCTGATTTTCCAGATATCCTGAACACTTAATGTAGTACCAAACTGAATGTCATAGCCAGATCCAAGTATACAAGAGCAACAGAAATACCTTCATCAAGAGCACTCACTACCAAATCATAAGAACTTAATCAATTCATTGTACATGATCTCCCAGCAATACACCCATGCTGGAAGATATCCTTTGTTATATCAAACATATCACTGAATGATAAATATATTGCCCCTCAAAACATTTCCCTAGAATGGATGTTAAACTTATGGGGCTGTAATCAGTAACAGACAAGCTTGGTTTCATTTCTGTACAGGAATGACTATAGCATTTTCCCATATTTCTGAGATATATCCAACTACCAGTCATTTCTGAAATAAGTAGTTTATACAAGGGACAATGCTTAATGCAATATTCTTCAGAAAGTAATTGTTTAAGCTATCTGACCCTACTGAGAACTTTATCATAATATTCAGTACCATTTTCCTAATGTCCTCCTCCTTGAACAGTGGACGATTCTCAGATTTCATATGGTATGACTTACTGAAAAATCCTTCAGCAAACATGTTCACAAGATAGTTAAATCCATCAAATAAATTTACCCCAGAATAATCATCTTACCCATAACATCTGAAATGTTTAAACAAACCCTTTTTTGTTGTCATTCAGAGGGTTTGCCATGTTAATATAATATGAAGGCCTAGGACTATTGATTTTTCTCTGAAATAACATCTTACAGTTGTTATAATATAACATAGTCTGTAGCGCTAGATGAGCTCTATCATTTTTCCATAACTTCATATTTCTATTATTAATCATGTTAAAATTATCATCCCACCAAGGAACTTTTCTAAGTTTTTTGTTAAAAATAATTCTTTCAGGAGCAAAAGTATCAATATGTTTCTAAAACAATGTCTAGCAATTGGCCACTGAATATTGCACCAAAGTCAGTTTTGAAGTTATTGGTTTTAGTTGGAATAGAAATGGGTAACAGAGACATAGACAGCCCTAACTCAAAATAACACATAAGTTATCAGAGCTGCCTAATTTAGAATCAATATGCCATTCCACTTCTAATATGTTACCTTTCCTGGTCCCTACTTAACCATACCCTATGTAATATTTTACCTTTCCTGGTCCCTACTTAACCATACCCTATGTAATATTTTACCTTTCTTGGTCCCTACTTAACCATACCCTATGTAATATGTTACCTTTCCTGGTCCCTACTTAACCATACCCTATGTAATATTTTACCTTTCCTGGTCCCTACTTAACCATACCCTATGTAATATTTTACCTTTCCTGGTCCCTACTTAACCATACCCTATGTAATATGTTACCTTTCCTGGTCCCTACTTAACCATACCACAATTGATATGTTACCTTTCCTGGCCTGCTCTTTAACTATTTGTGAAAAGCCTCTTATCACACTCTCTACTAACAAATTATCAACTTCCTTACAGTTTGAACTAGGTATGGACCAATCAGTATCAGGCTCACTTTTGTCACCAGCTACAATATCAGATTTACCAAGAAAACAGTTGACAATACTTTAGCAAAGTAAAGCATCATCTATTTTTACTGATGTTAGAAGGATGACAAAATAAAGCTAAGTCCCTGTGGTGTACCTTATATCTTATTTTCACTGACAGAAATTCCATATTGGTGGTGAGTAGTAGAGGATCTCCTTAATGCTACTTAGTTGTTGGAATCCAGGCCATAAAGTTTCTGACAGATATTCAAGAAAAGGAACTGTATGCATCTGACTGTAGAGTGCCTACCCATATACATAATTTAAAAGCACAGTTAAGGAATTAAACTAACATATCCAGGCATAACCCTTACTAATCTACTAAAGTACATCAGGAAAATCAATTGATACTACAAAACATATCTCAAACTGAAACAGAACATTACATAGAAAATGCCCCTTTAATTAAGACCTGTATAGCTGTCTAATGTCAGATGAAAAAAAAAAAACTTACCAAGGAAAGAAATATACTAGACACTGGATGTGTTCCTAAAGAAATTACTATTATTTTAAATAAAGTTTTACCACTATTGATGCGCAATGATCATCGGGTTACTAAGATTAATTTATTGCTAGATAACTCTGCCAAACTGATCGAAACCAATAAACAGAAGATTAATAACAGATTATGTGAAAGCATAACATTACTATGTAAAACTGATCAGAATGATGAGTTCAGTGGAAAAAAAACTGCAGAAGGAAGGTGAAAAGTTTTGAAACAGAATTTTTTGAATGGAAAAATAAAAAAATGCTTATCATCAGCAATGTCAAGAGGAAATATTTCTATAAGAACAAGATACTTAAGGTGAGAGGCAAAAATACAATAAATGGAAGAGTGGTGGAACTTCAACTTTGAAAGCTGAAACAAACAAGATGGACAAATAAATTAAGCACAGTATGAGACAAGCTCAAGAAAAATTTGAAGAAAATTTATATAAAGATATTGAGCATAATAGCAAAACACTTTATAGATACATAAGATGCAGAAGAAGTAAAAACATACAAATTCATTAGTTGTGTGAAAATTTTTAAATTTCTTCTCAGACACAGATTATATGTAAATTTACAAATCCTTATGCAAAACTATTTGGCCCCACAAAGGGGGTGATAAATTGTCCTAGTGACATTGAGGTAACATGGGATACTAAAATCAGATTAGATTATGATGAAAAAGGACTATGCAAACTGGATCTAATCTAAGCACATGGAGGAGGTGAAATTAGTAATAATGACCTGAGAACACTTTTGCAAGAACTTACAGTACCATTATATTTATTACTTACTAGGTTGTATAAATATGGTGAGATTCCTCAAGATTGGAGACGTGTAATTATTAATCCTGTCTTTAAGAGAAAGGGGAGAAGGACAAACCCATAGTCTTACAGACCTTAAGTCTACTTTCATGTTGTGGAAAAATAATGGAAAAGCTAGTACTGGATAATCCAGATAATCATCCAGATTACACTTCAAAAGAGTAAGAGATACACTTTGCTTTACATGGAGAGGAGGATGATTCAAGAGAAGTGTCATTCTCTGCAAGTCATATCTATCCCTTCAGCATATCCTACTTAAACTGCAGAAGAGACTGAGATTTCTTGAGTGGGTGTTTCTGTCACTATTAGATTTGTAGGTGTGTAGTAGATATGAAAGCGTCAGGTAGGTATAGGGTCTGTAAGCAAGGCAAAATTTCACCACTCAGTAGCCTGTAAAATTTATCGGTATGCCTTTCCCTTTAAGACTAGCAAGTGTGAATATGATGCAAGTTACTTACATTTGTTCACTTTTTCTTTATGGTTAGTCTGGCCTTCTAAAGAACTAACGTGAATGGGATGAAAGCGTTTAACTACTGTGTTGCTTTTTTTGTTTTGGGGAATATCAAAATACTTTTATTTCTTTGTGAAATCGCTAAATATTATTAAAGTCGATTAAAGTACCATTCAGTTGTATCACATTTATTGCTTTTATCACTGACCTTGCTCCTGTGTTTTCTGGCTCTACTTGGTCCCTTATGTGGATTTTGTGTTAATAATGCCATCCTGGGCAAAGCACACCCTCTTGACTTGCTCTGGGCTGCAAGTTTTTAGTTTACTTGATTTTAGGTTGTACGGTTTCTTCTTTGGTTGGCTCTTCTTAGCCTATAAGATACCAAAAAGAGAGACAGAGCTTTAAGATGATCAGTGTAGCTTTTCTGATTTAAGCCTTCCCTGGGATTCATGAAACAAAATCCACCATGCAGAACAGTGTAGCTGCACCTGCATGGAATATAGCTGCCTAGCAATCCAGGAAACAGCCGCTCTGACATGCACGAGCCTGCCGGAACTGTTCCTGCACGGAAAGCCATGCAGAATGCTAATTACCTCATTTGCTGGTAAAAAACAAGCAAATGAGGTGAATTAGCGATTCAGGATGCAGGCAGGCATCCATGTAGGAACAGTGCTAGTTGCAGAAATGTGTTTGGTTACAAACAAATAACAAAACAGAGGCATGACAGCTCAAATAAAAGCATGTATTATAAACTTTAGGCATGTCAATGGCCAAATATATGGCCATTGGCATGGGAAAGTGTTTAATTTAATAACAAATCAAAGTATTTTTTTTTGGCCTTTCTCAGCCGTTTAAGCATAGTGCTCAAACGGGATCATGCCGAAAATACACAAAAAGGTATTAAAACTCAATTTCAGGGGAAATTTATAATTTGCCATTATAGTCAGTGGCATGCAGAATCAAAACATTACCAGGAAACACTTCTTGTCAAGGGGAAAGGCTCCATGTCAGAGTAGTGACTATGGACTAAGGCAGTGGGGTATGTAAATGAGGGGAAATTTACTGAATCACAAAATATTCTAAGTCCACACACTGCACCTAACCATGTAGGTGCTAGAACAGGATAGTGTAGGCAGGAGGAGCAGCTAACATGAAAAGGGGGTATTTCATGCATGCTGTAAGTAGATTGGAGCTCCGCGGCCCATGTTTGTGCTTAGCTAAGCACAGCTAAGCAAGGGGGTGTCTCAGGCTGTACAGCTTTGTGTACATTGCCTAAACGGGTGTGCGTGGCACGCACCGGGTCTTAAACAAAAACAAAAAATAAAGAAAACAGGAAATGGCAGCACTGTGTACATGTAAGCAAGGGGGTGTGTCCAAGGCTTTGTACCCTTGTTTACCTTGCCTCAATGGGTGTGCGCGGTGCGCACCAGGACTTAAACAAAAACATTTAAAAAGAAAACAGGAAATGGCAGCACTGTTGACATTTGGGCACTGTGTTTGCACAGTGCACCTCAGGCTTTAATATGGAGGAAATGCCAAGTGGAACAAGAAAATAAAACAAAGAGAAATAGCAGAATACAGCCAGTTATATGCAAGTAATATAGCTGACAGGTAGAATGTATCATACTCAGCCAATCACACAGGCAGCATTTGAAGCACACCACTATAAATTGTGTAAACACCTTTCAGTCTGTTTTTTTCCCACAAACTCTGCACCATTGGTGTAAACATATGGGGAAATTTTAACTGACAAAACTACCAAAAAATGTTAGGGGCTTCTGTCGCATTGATCTATCAGTATGTGCTAGAGGCTGAGGGTGGTGAAGAGGATAATGCTGACAATCACCTCAGACCAAGGAGGAGGAGAGGATTGTTCAGACCCAGGGTTACCTATCAGGGGCTACATGATCTGGAGATAGTAGAATGCTTCAGGGTGGACAGAGAAATGCTGCAACAAATCATTGAGCTGTGCCAGCCTCAACTCAGACCTAGAACCAACAGAGAGGAATCCATCCCAGTGGATACCAAGGCATGTGTAGCCTTAAGAATACTAGCTACAAGTACTTTCCAAAGACCTACTGGGGACATCATGGCAATCTCACAGGCATCTGCATCCAGGGTATTCCACCAGTTCCTGGATGCCATGCTACCACATGCCAGTGAGCACATTTACTTCCCCAACACCGTGAGGAGAGGACCAGCAATATTCTTCTCTTCCACCATGTAGCAGAATACCCAGAGGTACTGGGTTCCATAGACTGCATGCACATCCATATCAAAGCACCACCCAATGAACGGGGTAGGGTCTACATAAACCAGGATTATTATAGATCGTGTTTTTGGGATGCTCAAGTCATGGTTCTGCTGCCTTGACATATCCGGTGGAGCCTTGCAGTACTCTCCAGCCACATGTGCACACATGTTCATAGTATGTGCCATGCTACACAATATAATCCTGTGGAAACAGCTGCAGCAGGAACAAAATGGGGAAGGACCACACAGCCCCCCACCATTGCCAAGGTCTCCACAGGCACACAGAGACTCAGAGGAGGAACATCTTGAGCCTGCTCCTGTAGGCAGATGGAGGCGTGCCCAGTATGCCCTGGCCTTGGCAAAGAGGCAATGCATAGCACATACACTGACACTGTAGGGACCGAGGGACTGATATCTCTCTCTGACTCACACACACAATAAAATGGATGCCAAACATCACACCACCTATACGTTGCCATGTATAGGCAGTGTACTGCATGCATCCGACATAGTCAGCCCTCAAGCACTGTCCTCACAACTGCTTCATGCACAAGGTAAGACAGTCTTCTTAACAATAAATGAATGGAGTAGAATGTTCTGATAGCATATCTATGGTATTGATGCAAGCATGCAAGGGAATGGGGTGGCTTACTGGGATAGCAGCAGACAACTAACAGCTTTGTGGGACAGCAGGAAGTGTATGCCAAGTACTGGCTTACCCACACTATGCAGTACCACCCTAATTGACAAATACTACTACTGCAGTATATGTGGTGAGCCAAATAACTGGGGGGGTCATAGGTCACATGCATGGATGTCAAAGTGGGGGATCCCATACTCACCCCCAGCCTCACCCAGCAGATCAGCTGTAGAAAACCATACAGAAATGTCTGGCAAAGGCCCCCACATGGCAACATCCATGAAATTCCCACCTACAGACTTGCACAGTGATATTGCAGCAGGTCTGGCAGTGGTAGTATGGCTCTGAAAGGTAAGAAGTCTGAAACTACAAATGTTTGTGCCAGAGCAATCAGATCTGTGGTCAATACTGTTATGCCTGTAGTCTCAAAGATAGGTCACACCACTATGCTAAATGGGACCAAGATGTTAAGCAAATATCCGCACACTGTCTGTGCAAATGTGTATTGTATACAGATGTGTCACCCCCACCCCACCCATAGCCCCATAGAAATGCAGTAACATGTCACTAGCCTTAAGCAGCATCCAGTTGTCATCCAGAGTGATGACTCAATATGAACAGAAAGCAATCATCAGTAACACCCAGTCAACTTGCTGGTGCCATCCCAGGGGTGCCCACTGCCTGGCAGCCTGGGAACATGTGATCATCAGAATGCACTGCCTTGCTACAAATGGCCTGAATCTATCACACCTGGCCTCTGGCAAAGGCTCATGCCTCACCCACAGTGCCCTTATAGGGAGTGTTATAATCCATAACACCAACATAACACAGTCAACAAAATGCAAAGAAAGGCCATGTTGCTAACTGCTAGGAGAAAACCTGCCAGCCTCAGAGAGCCAGAAATCTGGACAAAGCCATGAATAATGGGGTGATAAAGGTGCAAAGAGAAGGACACCTTTGAAATACCGCTCTAATAATGTTAGAAAGTTAATGGAATGATTGTATTAGCATGGAATGTCTGAAGGGTATAAAGTCTGAAACTGCAATGTCAACTGTCAGTAATATCTGACTTCAACCCTGAGTGACTTGCAAAACACTTTTGCTTGAAAACCACACTTGTTTGGGTAATCAACCAGATATATGAGTCATGAATATGGGCATTCTGTGAAACTCTGTACAGTCGACAGGCAGGTCTAGGAGTCTAAACAAGGGAATGCACTCATTGCAGGCAGTCCTAACCCTAGAAAATAGTGACATGTCTGCACCCACAGAATCCTGTCCCACAGCCATGGGGAGTAACACACCCTTCCCTGATCACTCATCCTATGCAACATCCTGACCCCAAAATGTGGCCAGCCAAGCCAAATTAGGTGGGCCACACATATATGTGAGACACACACACACCTCCAGGCTGGTCAAACAGCCTGACACACACAAGACCCTCCAAGTGCAGTCAACATTTCAGAAGACCCCTATACCAAGTACTGGTAGCTTTAGGCCAAGATATCTGACCCAAGACACATATCTTATCCCCTGCAAATCCATCTGGATTCTGCCTGTCATCCTGATCCTGACTGACTTGCATTACCCAACCAAGGACTGCAAATCAAACCATGCCAGAACAGAAAAGCACTGAGATTCCACCATTGTAATATATCACCAAGGCACTGGACTGTTTCCACAATTAGTTGTAGGCACACCTCTCAACAGGCTGGATTGTGCAAGAATGCCTAGCATTTGGCCCATAATATTGATGTGTGCATCATCCCTCCTGTATTCCTCTGGTAAATGAGTGTTTCAACCATTACACACAGAACTATCTGTGGAGGAGCAGCTGATCTGTGATGTATAGCAATATGTAGCTTGATTGTGTTGTGGGCCAAGTTGTTTGTTAGAGGCTGTTTTCTGAGCTTATTGTCCAGGCCATCTTAGTTAGCAAAGACCATCCCCCACTTCAGTGAGAGTTTAGTGTTTATGGTCATTGTCTAGTTGGGTTGCCAGGGCTACAACTTGGAGAAAGCACCTCATTGGTTCTTTTGAGCTTTTTTTAAAGCTGTTTCAGGTTTCAGCTTTCTGTTAAGAAGTTAACTTGTGTGTTTCAGCCATTACACACAGAGCTATCTGAGGAGGAGCAGCTGATCTGTGATATATAGCAATAAGTAGCCTGTTTTTGTGCTTATTTGTAGTAGTTATTACTTATTCTAGATATTTATAGCAATTTTATTGTATACTGCATAATTGTACTGTATTTCATAGCTATTGGCTCACTTGTGATAAACATTTCTGTAGTGTTGTCCCACGCTGCCTCCCTACTGGCATCTTGTTTTTATACCTGCTGGCCTTGCAGTTGCCCAACCCTACTCTAAATTTGATCTTGGACACTCCTCCCAGTCTAGTGTCATTAGCTCATTCTACCTCATACAGACAGAACATCTGAGATGGCCAACCCACTTAGTTTCTTTCCTTCTGTTCCTCCTTTCTCCCTTTCTTAAAAATAAAAATGTCTGGATATCCTTGTGTTCTGACTCTGCTTCTCAAACATTTGGGAAATATTTAGTATATGTTAGTGCATTTATTAAAACTGTATTTGCCTTAATATTGCTATAACTCAATTGCTCTAGGCTGCACTGCATCTGAATTGTTTTAGTGTGTTTTAGCTGCTTTTCTGTATATATAGACTTTTCTCTATGTGTAGACTAGCTACTTATTCTACCGTATTACTGCCTCTTAAATCATTTTTTCAGTTGTGTACTTGCCTTGCTTCATTTAAAGTTTTAAATTGCTAATTTTGTAGAGTTCTAATTGTATTTACTGTTTAGGGCTACACACTCAAGTGTGTTAGCCTTTTCTGGGTTTATTTAGTGTATTATTGCATTGTTTAGCCTCTTTTAACAACAAAAAAAAAATACTATCTTGTTTGCTCATTTCCCACCTTTCCTAGCTAGTATAGTCCAGATCCCAGGCTTTGCTGGTTTCAAAACTTTATTTTCTGTGTTCAGAGCTATCCAGAACTTGCTGTGGTAGAGGGAAGTCCTACTGCTTACCAGTGGGAGTGGTGAGCATTGTACTGCATATCTAACACTAGAGGAGTGGTTTCCAGCTCTGAAATTGAATTTTAGCCATTTTGGGCTGGTTTCTATCCCTTTCAATTTTCTGGCTTAAAAACACGCATGCTTGCACATTTTTTCACATCGTGCAGCACCAGGGGGCTACTATTAAACTATTCCAGGTGCCAGAAAGTCTGCTCTTCAAATTTTCCCTTAGAACTAGCTGGTTTCTCAATAATAGCACTAAAATCTGAGCCCCTGTGACTAGTACTTGCTCTAGAACCTGCTGGAAAGCACTAGGAAATCTTAAACTGATACACACACTCAACTGTCATTGTTAATAAGGAGAAATTAATCGTAGGCACTAAACAGCCTATAATTGCAAAGTACCTTGCAAAGGTAAGGGGAAACAGCTCTTGTACTTTACAAAAAAAGCACCTAAACAGGCATGTCCAAGGGTCAGCTTCTGGTGATTTCTCCTGTCCACCTGGTGAATCTGGGCATACTGGGGCAATGCAGCAACTGCCTCATGTGCACAGACAACCCTCTCCTCCTACCACTCAACACTACAACCTGTGAGAGATGCACTTACATAGCCAAACTGGAAGCAAAGCTCTCTGCAGCCAAGATTGTGCTAGACAATCAAGAGGAGATGGTTAACACCTGCACTACACCTCAAGCAACACATAGCTCTTCAAAACCCACACCATCAGCACCCACACATAGCAACACTAAACCCACATATGCAGAGGCCCTTAAAAGTAACCTACCCAAGCAACAAGAACCTCCGAAGCTGAAATGCAAACAAACACCAGACACAACCAATGTGACACATAGCTCACAACACCAGTGTGCCACCCAACAACAGCCACTAAGGTAAGACAACATAACCAACACTTTAGTCATAGGTGACTCTATATTCAGGCGCACTGATATTCCACTCACCAGGCTGAACAAGGAGAAAATTACAGTTAGCTGCCTGTCGGGTGCCAGGATCCGCCACATAATGCATGCACTCAAGTCACTCCACAACAAGTACAAATATGACTCTGTCGTTTTCCATTTGGAGTGAGTGACTTGAGATGTACCTCCCTGGACTACATGAAAGGAGACATGGAAGAGCTCTCAGATCATGTGACCCAGGCAGGTATGACCCTAGCCCTGAGTAGCATCCTGCCTTCAGCCAAAATTATACCACAGTATAAGGACAAAATGATTGACTTTAACAACTGGCTAAGCTTCTGGTGTCATTCAAAGGGGATCCAGTATCTGTCTGCCTGGGATGACATGATCGACAAACCGCAATGCTTTGCCAGAGATGGTCTGCACCTGTCACCCCTGGGATTCAGGTTACTGGCTAAAGCTCTTGCCACCCCTATAGTGCCTTTTTAGGCAAGGTTCAAAGGACAAAACCACCACCATAACAGATACAAGCATGCAAAATCTGATGGTAATGCTACTCAATGCTAGAAGTCTAAACCCCAAAATGTACTCTCCCGAGGCACTCCTAGAAATGGAGAACATCGATATCTGTGCAGTAACTGAGAACTGGTTCAAGGCTCCAGAGAGCACCCCTGTAATACAAGGCTACAACTCTTACCACACTTTTTGGCCACCAAAGTAAGACTGAGACACTAAAGTTGGAGGAATGTCCATATTCACCAAGGATATTTGCACCTCCAGGCTAGTTGCCCAACACAATGTGTCTGAAATTCTCCAGGTGCAACAAACACTAGGTAAGACTGCAATCCAAATTGTAGCTTGCTATAGATCCCCCACCATGCCCCAAGATTCCCACTACACCTTTCTAAACATACTGGAATATATTAAGATACAACCAAACACCCTAATACTGGGTGATTTCAACTACCCTGCCATTAACTGGGAAAACTACTTGGGTAGCAACACCTTTTCCTAATGGTTCTTGGAATTCATAAATTCCAACTCCCTTGAACAACTAATACACTGTTCCACCAGGGGCTCCAGTATCCTAGACCTGGTCATTATCAACATGGGAGATAAATGCTCCACATCAGTGGTCATCCCATCATTGGTCAGGTCTGACCATAAGCATATCACCCTTGACATCCACATCCCACCCCCCACCTCCCAGTAAGGAAACTTCCGTAAAAAAACTTCTCCAAAGCCAACTTCATGCTACTCAAGTCTGAAGTGACAAACTTCATGACACCCATGCAGACGGGAACTGAAAGTTCAACTGCTGAATCCTACACTAAGGCACTGTACAAGCACATCCACTCCTGCATGAATTGTACCATCCAAAATAGAACCAAGATGCTCTCTTCTAAAAAATGGAAGCCAATCTGGTGGTCCCCTGCCATAAACAAACTATACAACAGAAGGAAGAAACTGTTGCAGAAAATAGGAAATTCCCAGAATGCAAAAATCTCCCTTACCAGCCTTATACAATCCTCCAAAGCTAGTTATGAAAATAAAATTTCCAAAGATTCCAAAGACAACCACAAGGCATTCTATAGTTATGTCAAGAATCTAAATGGCAATGCTCAGATCTGCTCTGAACTACAACAGAATGGCATTAACTATACTGATCCCAAGGATATTGCCAATATCCTAGCAGATCACTTTAGTGCCAACTTCACCCCCCTCTCACCCCCTAAAGGGCCCATCTCAATACCAAAATATTGCCAAATTCCGGTAATCACGGCCACACAGGTAGAAAGTGCACTCTCCAAAGCTAAGAATACAGCATCCATGGGACCAGATGACATTCCGGGCTGTGTACTACATGAAATACAAAATGAACTGTCACCTCACCTAAGTGTCATGTTTAATCATAGCCTCATCTCAGGCTTTATGCCCACTGAGTGGTGCATAGCTACAGTTATCCCACTCCACAAGGGGGGAATCCACCTTGGATCCCTGGAACTACCGTCCCATCAGTCTGACAAGCCTGATCTGCCAGGGCATGGAACGCATTATCATGGAACTTATAAACCAAGACATTGGCAACCTTCAAACTCTGGACCCCACCCAGTTTGGTTTCGTAAAGGGCCGATCTTGTCTCCTAAACCTGATTGACTTCTTCAAATCAGTGTCCAAAGCTGTGGATGAGGGTAAGGCAGTCCACACAGCCTATCTGGACTTCGTCAAGGCCTTCAACACCATTCCCCATTCTGGAATCATAGATAAACTTACTAAGCTGGGCATAAATCCCTACATCACTCGATGGGTTGCCAACTGGCTTACTGACAGAACCCAGACTGTAAAAGTAGCCGACTCCAAATCTATCTCCAGACAAGTGAGAAGTGGAGTACCTCAGGGTTCAGTCCTGGGACCGCTCTTGTTTGGCATCTACTTCTCTGAAGTACAGGCCAAAATTAAGAGACTCTGGCTAATAAAGCTCACAGATGACTGCAAACTGGGAGCCATTATTGAATCCCCAAATGATGTGGATATTCTACAAAAGGGCCTTACAAAAACAGATGCTTGGTGCCAGAGCCATGGGCTCAAGCTTAATGCCAAGAAATGAATAGTTATCCCTTTTGGGAAAAAACATGTATCCATGAATTGTCACATAGGTGGCAGTACACTAAACACCAAAAGTGTGATGAGAGACTTAGGGACACAGGTGGACAGTGGTCTCACCTTCGATAACCACATTGCCACAACAGTCAGGAATTCCTTCTATGTAGCACACCTCATCACTAAGGGCTTTTCATCCAGAAAAAAGGAGGTCATTGTCCCACTGTACTCATCCTTCATTAGACCCATTATAGAGTACAATACCCCATTTGGTATGTACCTCACAAGACATCTGCAACAGCTGGAAAGGCTGCAGAAATACCTCACTAAAAGAATCACAGGCCTAAAGCAGATGCCCTATGCTGACCATCTAAAAAAACTCCAGCTATACTCTGTGGCATATCATCTACTCAGATGTGATCTCTGCTTAACATACAAAGCCATGTCAAACCCTGAGCTGTTGGACATGCTCCACTTAAAGAAATCCCAATCCCTCAGAGCCACATGCTCCATGGATCTAAACCTTATCATCACAATGAACAAAACATGCTGGAGGGATAGGTTTCTGACCCAGAGACTCCCCATACTCTGGAATAGACTGCCCATACATGTCAAACAGAGCATCTCCTTGGCCCTATTCAAAAGGAACCTCGATGATTGGATGGGACATAGGAAATTCACCCCAGGGATCACGTCAGTTGCCCTGCTAGACAGGGGTCCAAGGAAGTAAATATTGTGGGAAGAAATATCCAGGGAATTGTTATGGCTAGCCTTGTATAGGCCATAGGGCCGATAGCCTAGTACCAACCTATGAACCTATGAACCTAAATTCCGCTCATGCTCTATTGACACCTATTACCGATAACCCAGTTGAGACATCAACGAACATGGGTTTTCAGCAATCCAAACAGGTCGTCCACTTAAAATTACCTGAAGAAGTGAATGCAAACAAATGAACAACTTTGAGAGGATACTCGCAGAAAAGGAACAGGGACAGGAGTCGGAGTGGTCCCAGAAAAAGGAGCAAGACAAGAGCATAGGTACTGAATGTAATTGTGTTATAAATTTGTCTAGTATGATAATTGACTCTCGACATATATTGCTACTTGAGAAAGGTTTAAAATTCATGCCATCTAATGTTGACGGAATTGCCAATGCTTTGACTGACTTAAAATTATTTCCATGCAACTTGGACTTGAAATTATTATATGGTAATTCACAATTTAAGAATGATAATATATATAAACGTAGCAGCACATTTGTCCTTAATAGTCACCCTACGATACAAGCCTCTCATGACATTTGTGAAACACAAATTAGAAACTTTTATCAGAAGGAAAAGTTTAAGCATATATATATAATCTAACCAATGAAGAGAAACAAGCTGTACATGAGTTAGAAACTAATGAGAACATTGTATTGAAAGAGGCTGACAAGGGACGGGCAATTGTGATAATGAAAGTGGATGGTTACTATAGCAGTATATTTGAAATTGTGAACGGCAGATCAGCTTTTGAAGAAATTAATAATGTTCAAGTTGATAAGCATATTAATAAGGTTAATACATTAGTATATGATCTACAAATGATGAATGACATCTCTTTGGATATGTTTACATATTTCACCATTTCCCATCCTGTTTTACCTATTTTGTATGATATACCTAAAATACATAAATTGATCCAAAAGCCACCAATGAGACCCATTGTATCTGAGCGAGGCTGGGTAATTGAGTCTGTGTCTACATATTTGCAGGGTGAGTTAAGTAAATATCTTAAATATGTCAAGAGTTACATCAGAGATACAACTGGTTTTTACAGCAACTTAATGTATGGTTTAAAACAAAAACAGCAAGTAAGTGTATAATGGTAACTCTTGATATTAAGTCACTCTTTACCGTGATACCAAATGGTTATGGTATCAGAGCTATTAGACAATTGTTAAATAAATATAATTATGGAACAGGGAGACAGATTGAAGCAATATGTGAATTACTGGACACAGTACTTGAAAATAAACTTTTTATTTTTGATAAAAAAATATTACCATTAGATCTCAGGGGTGGCCATGGGTACTCCTGTGGCTAATACATACGCAACCCTGGTTTTAAGTGATTAGGAGGAATGTAATATATACTCAGGCCCTGACCTTTATGCTAAGAAAGCATGTTTTAAAAGATTTGTGGACGACATTTTCCTCATTTGGGACGGTGATGAAGCAGAACTAACAATGTTTGTGGATTATTTGAATAGTACGACTATTTCTTTTACATTTTCTATGCATAACTCATTTGATAAGACAGAATGGATGTTAACATCAGGTATGAAGAATCTCAAATACAAACATCAGTTTTCAAAAAGGATGTTCAGAGGAATAAGTACTTGCATAGAAAAAGCATGCACCCCCCCATATTTATAAGGGTATAGTTAGGGCACAGGTAACTCGTGTAAGCAGACTGAATACCAATAATTTGGTGCCACTCATTTTACCATTTGCTATTAAATTGTTATACCATTTCACATTGGTGTCAGCAGTTTGGTTTGGATTCTACTACCGTTTTTACTACTGCACCTTTACTTACTCTGGAGCGGCTTTTGTTTTTACAAACAAATGTCCACAGCGTTGGATATACCATGGAATACAGTGAAGACAGTCATCAAAAAGTGGAGAAAATAGGGGACAGCAGTGAAGTTGCAAAGAACTGGACATCTCCCCCCACAAAAACTGATGAAAAGATGACAAAAACTGGTCAGGGAAGCTGCCAAGAGACCTACAGCAACACTGAAGGAGCTGCAGGAACTTCTGGCAAGTATTGGTTGTGTACTACATGTGACAACAATCTCCCGTATTCTCCATATGTCTGGACTATGGGGTAGGGTTGCAAGATGGAAGCCTTTTCTTACACAGAAAAACATCCAGGCCCAGTTAACATTTGCAAAACAATACATCGTCTCCCAAAAGCATGTGGGAAAATGTGTTAGTCTGTTGAGACCAAGGCTGAACTTTTTGGCCACAATTCCAAAAGGTACGTTTGGTGCAAAAACAACACTTCGCATCACCAAAAGAACACCATCCTCATGGTGAAGCATGGTGGTGGGAGTGTCATGCTTTGGGGTTGCTTTTCTGCAGCTGGAACTGGGGCTTTAGTCAAGGTGGAGGGAGTTATGAACAGTTCCAAATACCAGTCACTTTTGGCCCAAAACATTTAGGTATCTGCTAGAAAGCTGAAGATGAAGAGGAATTTCACCTTTCAACATGATAATGACCCCAAGCATACATCCAAATCAACAAAAGAATGGCTTCGCCAGAAGAAAATTAAAGTTTTGGAATGGTCCAGCCAGAGCTCAGACCTAAATCCAATAGAAAATCTATTGGGTGACCTAAAGAGAGCTTTGCACAAGAGATGCCCTCCCAATCTGACAGATTTGGAGCACTTTTGCAAGGAAGAGTGGGCAAATATTGCCAAGTTAACACGTGGCATGCTGATAGACTCCTACTCAAGAAGACTGAATGTTGTAAGTAAATCAAAAGGTGCTTCAACAAAGTATTAGTTTAAGGGTGTGCACACTTATGCAACCAGCTTATTGTACGTTTTTTGTTTTTTATATTTTTTCCCCTAACAGATTTGTTTGTTTTTTAATTGAATTGTACAGGTTATAGGTCACATAAAAGGTGGCAAATGTTTTGAAATGATTTATTGTGGTCTAATTTTTTATATCACAAAAACCTGGCATTTTAACAGGGGTGTGTAAACTTTTTATATCCACTGTATATAGAATATTTGTACAGGCTAGTCAGACATGTTCAGGCATGGACAAATACCAGTTCATTATCCTACTTAATGAGTTTGGAGGTGAAATTTTGTTTTATCACTATAGACACCCCATTTCCTTTTCTGCCTTCATCAAATGTAATGGGTCTGAATACGTGGCAGGCATTAACACCTTGCACAGAATGGGTGCTTTCAATATTTTCCATGGTGATGGATATGTCAATGCATAGATTCATGTATTCCATCATCAGGGGTTCCTGTCAGGAGTGTATTTTTTTGTTACGGATCCTAGCTTTGAACTGCAATACCTTCATGTTATCTGAATGTCATTGTGTTATGTTGGAAGCTTTTGAAGGCTGGCTTTGCCTAAAATATAAAAAACATAAAAAAGCCTTGGTGGGGCAGGTGCAGACTATTCCTTGCAAAGCAGGTTGGGTTGACTACCATGTCCTCCAAGGTAGAAATATAGTCTGCCTCCTTTGAATAACACCAGATGCTAAGCACGCTTTTGAAGTTACTCTTTTGTTCATATTGGGGCAACATCATGCCTCTCTTCATATAGTCCCTTGATCCTACATGTGGTAAGACTTTGTCACATGTGTAATTGTGGTACTGATGGAGGAGCAATGTCTTGCAACACAGGCAACATATGATAGCAGAAAAATACAAAAAATGTATTTATTGCATCCTGGACTCCATACTGTGAAAGAAGGTAGGAGAGAGAGATAAATCAAAAGACATGACAACAGTGGTAAATTGTAATAGAACAATTCAGGAGGCCACCCAGGGCCACAGTTTAAGGGGTCCTATGACTAGCTGACCAATATAGTGCCTGATCCTCCTTTCCAAAAAGAAATATTTTAATTTGAAAAACTCTGTTAATTTTCAGCATTGTTAACTCATTTTAGTTATCTTATGTGTTGAATATTACAAGTATTATGTGTATTTTTTTTAATTAAAAGAATAAAATGTTTAAATGCAACTGCAAGCACCTGTTCATATTTGTATAGCTGTATTTCTGTAGGTGCAGAATGTGACCATGATGTTCTGACATAACAGACTTTTCCTAGTATTGTGCATGCACAAACATAGTCTGCCTTTGGGAAGAAATGCTTGGGGTTGCGTGTTAACAAGGTTTAAGAATATTGCATGTTGTCTGTGAGAAATCTGCCTGTGTATGTATAGGTGAGCCTTCTGATCAGGCTTTCACCTTTTCTATTTGACATTTACCTGTGGCACCTGGGTGGCTGCAGTGATGCAGTGGTTAGCATTGTCGTCTCACAGCAAGAGGCTTTGTGGTTCAGTTCTGAGTTGGGCTGCCTTCTGTGCAGAGTCTGCATATTCTCCCTGTGGTTGTGTGGGTTTCCTCCCACATTCCAGACATGACGCAGGTTTATTGGGCACTAATTGGCCCTAGGTATGTCTGTGTACCTTCTGTGAAGGTTAGGTGCTGGGCTGAAAAATTAACACTGTAAAACTCCACTGTTAATTGCTCTGTGAACTGATGATATGCTGCAGTAAACTCAATGACAGCAGCTGAAAAAATAACTTTACCTGGGGCATCAAGGGCTGCAACAAACACAGCTGAAAGAGCAAGTTTACCTGGGGCATCTGATAGCTGGAGAATCTGTCCAAGTGGTGCAATAAATATTTAAGAGTATTCATGTAGGGAACACCATGAAGGGTGTCTTCAGATGTTGCTTTTCCAAACCATTATTAATTAGAATGGACTGAGCTATCTGTAATGTTATTTAACTTTGTTTTACACTGTGCAGAACATACTCTTCCTGAGTGCTATAAACTCAGAGGGATAAGAGTGAGCAGCTGTGTTGTTATGTTTCCATCAGTTTGAAGTGAAGGCAGAGCAGCATGTTTCTGAAATAAATATCAAGCCATGTGAATGCATGGAATTGTTTCCAGACAATTGTCATTTGCCTCTACTTTGTTGTCATAAAGCATGCGTGCTATGAAAGTCACTAGGTCAAAGAATGATAAAGGCCAGTCCACTATCCTAAACTGATAAGCAGAGTAAATTTTAAGTGATTAAGTCATGGTTTTAGTTCCATTTTTAGCTCTAGGAACTGCTTGGTTATGCCTTAGATGATACCATAGCACATTGTTTGAGTACTCAAGAGTTTTAAAGGAATAGTGCTCAGTAACTATTAAGCTTCCATTTAATCATTCATCTAGGGTTATTTTGCAATCATTCTGTTTATTCCGCATGCCATCTTTCCCTTGTTAGTTCCTTCAAAGGGAACAATGACCTAACTGCAATAGCTTCCTCATATTTAAGTTTTTAGTTTTGTCTTCTGTTCCTACCAGTAAACATTTATTAACTAGTATATTTAACTTTAAAAAGATTGTCCTAAAACTGAATGCAGCAGTGAATTTATTCAGATTAGTTGAAAAAATGTAGGACTGCAGTACCTGGAGGTCCAATGTCATTAACTGCTTCTGACTACCCAGTCTTATTGTAAGCCTTACTTGTGCCCCAGAATGGTTCCATTTCAAAACTCAGAAATAAGAGCATGGCAGTTCTTCCTCTATTTTTATGAAATGTGTCAAAAATCGCTTTTTTAACAATTGCTCTTGAGTGTGTGTGGTGTGTGTGTGTGTGTGTGTGTGTGTGTGTGTGTGTGTGTGTGTGTGTGTGTGTGTGTGTGTGTGTGTGTGTGTGTGTGTGTGTGCGTGCATGTGTGTGTGTGTGTGTGTGTGTGTGTGTGTGTGTGTGTGTGTGTGTGTGTGTGTGTGTGTGTGTGTGTGTGTGTGTATCTATTGTTTGAGGAAGATACTGTCCTTAGTTGAGGATTGTACATATCCTGGGGTCTTATGCATAACTGATACAAGGGGGTTCAAGAGACTGGCACATGGAGGGGGTCAGCAGCTTCAGTCTTGCAGGTACTGATGCCGTCTGTGGTGGTAAAATGGGATCAAAGTTCGGACGAAAGTTTCAGTTTACCAGTCAGTCAATGCTGCGGTCTTCATCTATGGTAAGGGGATATGGAAAGAGTCGGATCATCCATGTAAGCAATGGAAATGGAGATTCTCTTCAGCATTGGTGGGCTTATTTTTTGTGATAGTATGTGGAGGTTGGTGACCTTGGAGAGACCCTCAGTACTACTGCCACGTATTCAAATCAAAATGGGCCAAATTAAGTAGTTCGACCTTCTTAAAAAGATGTCCTCTTGCAGCTTCTACTGGAGTCATTCTGCAAACTGCCTACTAATATGAAGTCCTGTGTCAGGAAAACCTACCAGGAATTTTGATGGTATATGCCATATGATCAAGTAATAAGTATGGCCCTTCATAAATGAACCGACAGATGCCACAACTATTAGACTTAAAGGTTTCACTAACTTTGGATTTAGATGGCAGAGAGATTTTTGTGTCAGTTCCTGGTAGATTTTCATGTAATACTAAAAATATAATTTATATTGCTTTATGGCTTTGATTATCCAGCAGTTTATGTTGGCATGACCACTAGGAGTTTAAGTAAGAGAGTTAAGGAGCATATTTATGTAAATAAATTAAAGGATGAGAAAAATGCTTTATTTTGGCATTCAGTTAAGGGTTCTACATACAAAATATTCAATTTTAGCATTTTAGAGTATATTAATCAAGATAGGATGGGTGGTAACCTTAAGAATTGAATTGAAAGGAAAGAGATAGAGTGAAAAATTAATTTAGCTGCAGATTCTCCCCTGTTTTAAATGATGTTATTAATATTAAATGTTTCTACTTGACAGAAAATTGACTATTTATATATTTAAATACTGTTTTAAAATCTTTTTACATTATTGTCTAATTGATTTATTGATTAATTGTTTCACATGAATTTTTTTAATATTGGTTGTTTCAAGATTTTAAACACTACATATATGTGGTTGTTAAGATTATCTTTGTTTTCTGATGAAGTCTTATGACAAAAGCAATTATTAAACTATAATTATGCTGGAGAAGTCTTTCTTTTTTATTGGGTCTAGTGCTGCCAGTGGTTTTCTCATTTTTTTGTTGTTTACACACTAGCTCCTTTGAGATTTGGTCAGCTCTTTTTTTTTTTCTCCCGAAAGATTAGTATGACTTTCTTTATATTCAATAGTCTACTGGCTGTTCTGAGGTGACCTGTATTTAGTTTTTCTATCCACAGAAGACACCGTGATATTTGACCTACTATTTCTTCTCAAAACCAGTGCCTGTACAAACACCCACACTCGATAAGTAAACCTACACCAAAGCATAACAAGACTCCCTAGAGAGATAGGTTCCCAACACAACAAATTCCTAAGCTACGAAATAAGCTGCCACTATAGATCAAAGTACTATTTTGGCTACCTTTAAAGCTAGTCTTGATAACTTAGTGGGTAGACATATTTAGTTATCATATCAAGCCTTACTTAGGTTGGGAGGTAAGCAGTGTTAAGTGCCTGACAAGGGTAGCAAGATCTTTTAGGTTTCTCTACTTCAATGTATAAATGGCTCGGCATCTTATGGTCCCCATGACTGTTTGCCTAATATTATTCCAATGTTCTTACTTCTATGTTCCTGCAGAAGGAAAGGATAATGAAATCATGCTACCCAGCGATATCTTTGTCACAGACATAACAAAATAGTTAAAGAGAGTGAGCGGGAGAGAAATCATTTGACAGCTATGTAAAGGTTTTGAGAAAAGGTGACGTAAGTCAAGTGCAGTTAATTCATGCTGAAGCCATTTTTTTTTGGCTATTTGTTGTACTGGCAGTCTAGATCCTCACATTCAGAGATGCAGCTATGATTGTACAAAGCATTAGAAGTAGTGATTGGCAGATCCCAATCAATCTTCAGTACATTACATTCATTCAGAAATAAATGCGACATTGCATTTGCAGTCAGAAATAATGTGCCTCAGAGTTGCAACACTCTTTGTGTGATATAAACATTAGCACGTTGCTAAAGTTTAAAAGGACAGAATACTTTTTTGCTCCTTTGCGGAGTAACATGAATAGCTAGCTACATTTTTGCTCACATTCTTACTTATCATACTGAGAAATTCAGAAACCTTAGCAAGTGATTTGGGTTATGATATGGAAATTTATATACCCTGTAATAATTGGTCAAAGGTGTGTTGTTGCAGATGCAGAACTTTATATAAGGGTATGACGTACATGTCTATCAGTACTTATCCAATCAAAAACTTAAGGCTGCTATTTGGTTTAAGTTTACTTTGGCAGTTATTTATTTCAACTGCTGTTTTCTAAGTAATGCCAGAGAAAGGTTTGGTACAGAACTCATACACAGATTTAGAAAACTAATTTGATGTAGATGTAATTTCTGTCTGTAAATGCACCAGTGTTCTGTATCTGTGGTGGTATTATTGATGAGTAGTATTTTGGCACCCCTACATATGCTGGATATAAAATTGCTTGAACATCTGCATCATGAAGAAAAAAAAAAGATAAACAGTGTAATGCCAAATGCTGTTTCCTATAGAAAATCATTGGCAGTGCAATTTCTAAGTGAACACCCACAATGATTCATAAGTTAGCATTAGGCTAACTTCCCCTGTTACTCCATGTGAGAATCAAACCCTGCATCTTCTGTTTTCAAGGTAAACACCTTAACCATTATGCCAACCTCCCACCTTTTACAAACCTCCCACCTTTGCAAACCTCCCACCCGATTATGATTCACTTGTTTTGCAAGATTTCTTCTTTCTTCAAGTAGGTGCATGTATGAAGTTATCTATAAGCATGGAGGGGGGGGGGGGGGCTTCCGCCTGCAAAAAGCAAGTAAACATTAGTTTTTCACCCTTTTAAATTCTGGGTATTTTTTTTATCCCTTTGGCACATCAGCTTTCAGGATGTCAGCATTTCATAGCAGAACCATAAATTTTATTTCACTTCTTGCTAGAAAAATTATGAAGACTATTCACATTTAATACAAACACAAACAAATGTTTTATTACACAGTAAATGTGACTTTAAAACAATCTGGAAGGTGTATGTATTTTTCAAACAGTCAGGAAGGTGAATTCAAAAGAATGTGTATTTATATATGGTTTTAATAATAGCACGGTGGGAGGAGATTGATGGAATAAAAGCAGCCCATGACACAATGTATGCTGAATCCACCACTGGAAACAAAGTGACACTATGACCTTGTGTAAAACTGAGAGAACCTTAACTTGTGGCATGCATGTTGCTAAAAAGGATCCAATAGCCATGCTTCCATTTGCACTGCTATGGCAAGGAACTCTCAAAATAGCTATGGGAGCTGGTTTCCCCCTGCAAAGAAAAACTTTATGAAAAGAAATTGGAAAGTATGGTGTATTAAACAGTGGTTCAGTCAGTGTTGCTTTATGACACAGAAGCCTAGGTATATTCATAACTGTAAAGACAATATGCTGCATATCATAACTGTTTCTGTAATAAAGAGAAAGGATAGGCATATACATTGTGGAGGGCAATGGACCTTATTTCCCCATAAAAGAAAGGTGCTCTTTAGCTTTGAAAAGCATTCCTATGAATGCCCTATTTTCAACTCATGAATGGGCCTCCACTTCTGTAAGTTCTACTAATATCAGTGACTGGTCTGTAAGTCTTTGTAATATAAGCAAACATGTACTGTCCAACTTGTGCTCATTTTTTAATTACTCATGCATCTTATGTAGTATAACATTCCCTCTTTGTGACCCCAGTGTTACTGTATGAACTAGGCTCACACTGACTAAGGCACAAAGCAGAAAAGAAAGAAGCACTTTAATGTACATTTTTCTCTTTCTCTAAGTCAGTCTGGCCTCTCAGTTAGTATACATACATAAGAGGGATGTTGGGATAATGGGGTTCTTACCCCCTACAAAACCCACATTTGATTAGCTTTTACATACATTTTGCTTCACCATTTTCAGGAGATCACTTGAGTCCTCAACATAATACTGCCATACATGTTTGCTTATTTTTATTTATGTATTTATTTATTTATTTGAATTTGCTGAGTGGAGTGCAAGCCTGATTTCACTGTGCCAATGCTGGTCTCAGTCTCAAGGAAATATATAGGAAGTGGTGGTAACATGAAGTTTAAAATATATCTATTTGTCTTGTTGACCAGGAAAGTCCAACTTATGACAAAACAAAATATTTACAAGGATACATAACATAGATACTTCATCTAGATGCAAAAAGGTAATTTTTCTATAGTGACACTATACAAAGATAAAACTGGTATGTCTTCTGAGGTTACATTATACATGACATTTTGTATGAATACAGTTCATATCCATTAGATATGTGACAAGCAGACATTAGATAAGAACATATAAGGCATGAGTAAGGAGGGTTATGGTATAGATGTTAAGAATAAATAAAACTGAAGTAAGAAGTGTGAAGCACCAGTTGTCAGATAGACACTAGTTAAAGCCAGAAGAGAGAGAGAGAGAGAGAGAGAGAGGCACTGTATAGCCGATGCTGCTAAGGATAGTAGGGGTAAAATATTAGGGTGTGTACTGACATAGAACCTGGTTATAAGAAAGTACTGGAGAATAATTGAAGGAGATGGATAAAGTGACCATCCGAGTGGAGTGCAGCCTGATTTGTGGATAGATGGAAGGCACAAAAAGGAGTGATATTATCCAATGAAGAATGCAAAGAGATTTGAGAAGATCCAAATAAGTTAAAAAGATTGCCTTCCTAAAGAGACCAGCAGGTGACGTTGATTTACCGATATTAGATTACACCAGTTAAATCATTTAAATGGCTCTGGAGCAAAATAATACTAGTGATATGGCCATAGGAACATCAATAACCTATATATCGTCTGGGAACAGGAATCTGTACAAGAGGAATGGGGGTACTGGAATCATTAGTTGAAGTGAAAATATCATCTTCAATTAAGTCTTGGATGGATATGTTGGCTTTTTGTTATCAGTCCAACAGCCAGCCCACAGGTTGGCAGGGTCCTTAAAGTGTATGGGATATTAGCTACTGTAACAAAACTTTTTTATACTAAACCATGGAAAATGAAGACAGGGGTTGTGGGGGGAATGTTTTGAATGTTTCCAAAGAAAATATCTGGGGTACATTTTTTATTCTTTCAAGGACAGTGATCAGAAATTAAATAGCCAGCAAGAATGGCAGACATGTTTGATAACATGAGAAGAAGACTAATATAATGGTGCAGGGCATATTTGATGACTCTCTAAACTGTACTATGATGTGAAGATGAGTCTCGTGTCAATAATGCTTTTTGCTGGACAACATTAATTTTGTATATAGTTGTTTCTTGTTTGTATTTTTCCTTTGTCTTGTTATAGATATCACTGTGTAATGTTACTTTTTTACATCAGTAAACAGAATTCAGTTAAAAAGGAGGTGGATAAAATGGGAAGGTCAGAAAGAATATGAAATGTAAAGCAGAGATTAAGAAAAGAAGTCAACTGATGCAGAATGGTAGAAAGGTTTGCTGTGTTTGTTGTGACATATCAAAATGACTTGGAAAATAATTCAGCAATATTAATTGTGGCATAGACAATCATACAGAGGGAGTCAATGACCAGGCTTATAGTTTCATTTTTGTTCCAAGGGTTGGGAGGGTGGCCTAATGGTTAAGGTGTTTGCCTTACAAACACAAAGTACAGGGTTTAAATCTCACACGGGATAACTGGCTAGGCTTAAAATGGCTCACAAGGGCAGTTAGCCTAGTACTAACCTATAAGAGAAACTCACAATATCTCTGGGACTGAGTTACACACACACACAAAATAGGCTTTAGCATCTCCATACTGGAGACGGCTAGCATGAGTTGGCCATTGGTCAAGAATGAACCAAGATGCAGGAAATATTGTTTATAATATATAAAACAATTTATTTTATTTTATATTTAAGTTGATGTTAGCCAGGTAAGTGGGCTTGATCTAGTGACATTTTTCACTCATAACCCAGGTACAATTGTATAAAAAGGAAAATAGGTCAGATTTTACTATATAGTGGTAGCTATAAAAATTAGATACAAGGTTGATGAATATATGTCAACATGCAGACAGATGCAGGTTTTATACAGAGAGTAATATATACCAACAAGAGACTTTCCAATGTTCAGAATGCTTCCTTATTTACAACTTATACAAGATAACTAGAGGAGGTTTACATGTATTGAATTAATTGCTGGCATTTATCCAGTGTCTTGGTTTAGATTCATTTTGGAGGAAATTTTGCTTGATTATTTGATTTAAAACACCACTTCTGTCCATCTGCAGTCTGCCTTCATGAAGGATGCTAAGGAGATGGAGTTTTTTATCTCCAAGTGTAGTTGGTTCCACAATGATGGTCCTAACCCAAAGAAGGCTTTTTTACCAACTGTTAGTTATAATCTGGGTCTGACTAGTATGAAGGTGCTTTTTTGTCTGCTTCTAATGGGATAGCTTTGTTTCATCATTTGAAGTTTTCTTTTAAGAGGTGGACAATAGCCAAATATTAGAACTTTAAACATCAGGGTGCTTAATGGGTACATAGCTCTATTTATAATGGGTACATAGCTCTATTTATAATGGGCATGCATCTCTATTTATAATGGGTACACAGCTCTATTTATAATGGGTAGCCAGCAGGCCTTTTCATTGAGAATGCAGTGGTGGCAGTTCCTATCTGCCATGACAGCAAATCAAAATATTTTATTCTCCATCATTTCAATTTTTTGTGTATTGTGTGTACAGTGAATGGCTATATCAGATAGGGCACATTCAGTTTTGGGAACCAGTACAATATTAACTAAGGCCATTCTAGCTGCAGGGGAAAGAAGATTTGTGAGACCATAATAATATTTTAATTGTAACAGGACTTTAGAGGTAATATTGTCTCTGCAAATATTGAAGCTAAGAGAGGGATTGATTGTTTTTTTGCAAACATCTTTATTGAATTATCAGTTGTGACATAGGCAATTTTACATGCATATAAAACTAATCAAACTATATTAACATAACAAACATTATACTTTACATATATTGCTAGATATCATATAACCTAAGCAATATTACATACATTATTCAATTCCTGCCTTTTTCTAAACAAGACACATCTTTATTAAACCATCACTTATTACACAGCCAATCATGCATTTATATAAATGAAAACAAACCACACCGACATAATCCTAATTGCAAGCATTTTACATCACAAACCATACTGACACACTCCCATTTGC
>NC_056726.1:1304280590-1304316903 GCF_019279795.1 Protopterus annectens
ACACCTGCTTTGAAATATTTGGCATGGAACTTTGTTATTTGAAAATACGCCTTCTCATTTACCTTCTCAAACTCTGCTCCATTTAGCATTCTGACAACATTGATATGACCCCGGATTACACTCAGTTTTCCAGTCTTAAAGGAAATATAACACCCCTGGCAGTATACTGTCTGAGATATAATGTGTATATGATGTGAATGAATAAAATGATTTATAATCAAATATGTAATTCAGCAAATTTTGAAGAAAAAAGGGCTTGGCACTTGGAAATCATTCAGGTTCATAGAACAGCAGCTAAAAGCACGATTTCCACAAGATTATAACATGGAATACACCTAATAGTTAAACAGAAAGTGCAGTTTTCTAAACTAAAATGGACTCTTTAACTTCCAAAGTGAGAATAGAGCAGCACTGATGTAACATGCAGAAAGATTAATGCAGTCTACCTTTTCATTTCTCTTTTGTTAACTAGGGTACCCAGCTGGGTTAACACCCATTTTCAGAGGGGGCCTAACAGAGCCTTCTGTTTACGGGATTTGCTAAGAGTCACACAAGGGGTAAATTGATACTGAAGGAACAGAGCACGCAAATAACTACAGTGCTAATTTCACTATCAGCTCATAGCCTTAATCCAATGTGTTATCTCCCAGTACGAAAAATCTGGAAAGCAGTATCTTTGAAGTCCATGTCATGAGAGCTAACATGGTCATAGTATAACATTTTATGGATGAAGACTGTAAACTAACATCTAACTAGGATATCTGTTATGCTTGCACCTGGATGAGTCCTGGAAATTATTCAAAATGTGTTTCATTGTATCCCTAATGGGAGGTGTATCATGCCATACATGGATGCCGGTTACCATACTACACACTTCAGAGCAGACAGGGAGTCAACTTTTGCTTTGCATACAAAATGGTATCAAAGGTTAAACTATAGACTTGAAAAATAAGTTTATACTATGGCCCAAAAAAAATTGTCTGGAGAAATATTGCTGCAATTTGGTTATTAATCTTACTAGGCTGGTTGCAGAAAAGAAAATGAGAAAACACAGCCCTATTTCATTCCTTCTCACTTCTATTGTGCAACCTTCCTGGTTTCAAAGCAAAAGTTAAAAGGTCATTGCTACCTACATAGTCTAGCAGACCCACGCTTAATCCTGCACAATCCAGTTCTTATCCTATAAACAACAAATCACTGAATGGGTTCTCAGCAAGCTACCCAATAATGTCCGTTATAACTCCAGTTCTTTAACAACAATCTGACTATTTTCTAGTCTATCACAGAGACATACATCTAATCCATGAGAGTCTACCGGTGTTCCCTCCTCCCACTTGTAATAGTGCATAGCATTGCACCTTATTCAAAGAAAGTGATTAACTGTCCATATATGGGACAGCTTTCACCATATTTAGCTGCTGCTTGAATAACTGTTAAAACATTTTCAATAGACCATTGACATGCCCATTAATTTTCAAAGACAGATTCATACCCACCTTTTGTACAGCATACCAGACACTGGATGAAGGGTATCTTAGCCACTGTACTAGCAGACAGGTGATTCAAAAACTGCAATGCATGCATTAGAAAAAATATGCACGAATATGATGAGGCCAAGTAAGGAATTGTAAGGTGAGGGGCCATACACAAGCATTTGAAGAATGGCTGGTGAATGGCTGCATAATATTAAAATTACATATAATCTGATGTTGAAATGCTAGAATTATGAAAAGACATGAATGGCAAGATATATAATCTCTGCTACATCCAAAGAAGTTTTAATTTATCCTTACACATTTCTCACAAGAGCCATTAGTGAATATAATACCCATTTTGACATTAATCTGTCTTATATCACTCTAGGTACTCAAAACATCTCAAGACCCTTTGTTATCCTGACTGATTGGCAATTGGGTCTTTCATAGAGTACTCTGTTATAAGCTGTGTCTAACCCTTCAGGCCTTGAAATGTCTGACCTTAGTTAACCTGCATTCTTTCTCTGACCCAATGGTTCCTCAAATATCCAGTTAAAGGAAGTAAACCTTCATTAATTGATAAATAAAACACAGTGGTATGAAGGAGTTATAGCCCAACATATTTCCCACCTCTGGAACAAGCTTTCACTACATCTTAAGCAAGTACACTTTCCACCTTCTAACTAAACCTTGATAATTGGATGGACAGCCTCAAAGTCTTTCCAGGTCTATCTTATTGTTTCCTCCTTCAGGCTGCAGGGAACTTTTGAATATGGTTCATTGGCTATAAGTTTAATGGTCCGTAGATTGATTGCCTAATACTTACCTCTGAAGCCATGAACTGAAAATGGATAAATAACTTTTACAATATATATTTCAGTGTACTATATAAAAATAATGCAATAGAGATGCATTAATAATAGCTAAATAAATTATGATTCACTGAAATTTGGTATTATGATTGCCTGGTTTTGTTAGAGCTCCAAATTTACTTGTGAAATTAGTACTATAAATTAAAATATATGCTGCACAAGAAAATGTAGCAGAAATTTGTGATATATTCTTTTCAAAGGAGTGGAGAAGTTTAAAGTGTGCTGTCTGCCAATGTTTGTTAATGATGTCTTCACTGACTGATGTGCTGCAAATTTGTCCTAGTGACTGAAAAGGCAGTGTGTATATAGTCATTTTTAGGGCTGTTTATGTGACATAAAGATCATTAAGATCTGCTTGCCTGTTTTGCTTTAATCTAATGTCGCTAATTAGCACATGACATGAAATTCATTGTGCTGCATATTGATTGGCATAGCTGTGCCTTAAAGTCGTCCAATGGATGCTGGATCAAGAAAAGGCATGGTTCTGTTTTACTAGAGAAAATATTTGTGTACTTCAGCACTGCCCATAATGGATTCACATGGGTGCACAACTCAAAACAAAAACTGTAATATCACGAGTTAACTGTATCAGTATCTATTTATAGCACTAATCCCTTACTTGTATTTTAATCAGAGTCCAGATACGGAGATTTCCTGCTACTCAAGAGCAGTTTAACACTGATTTCTTCCTGTCATTTTGAATTAATTCTTTTTGTACAAATGTCATTTACACCGAATGAAACAGACAGCTCATTTCCCTTCTCATGTATTTGAACAAGTAAGCGACTCCCGAATCAGAGTTGCAACAAGCAATGAGGTTTCAGTTGTGGTTGCGGTCTGGTTCAGCGATATAAGTAAACAAAACAACCAAAAAATTTCAAAATAGAAAAAACAGCCAGTGAAAAGAAACCCATAAAAAGGCTTTATATTCACCTTAGTACCTTGATTTCAAAAACTCTTCTTTGGTTTAGAGGTAGTCTGAGGTCAGGATGTGCTATGTTCTCCATGGAATTTGAGGTGATGGACTTTGTCTCCTGTAAGAGATAGTAAGATTATTATGCTTCTATCTGGATTTGTGCATTTTTACTGAAATTTAAGTTTAAAGAAGTGGATTTAGGTGGGTTTCAAAGCAGTCATTATACAACAGACAAGCAGATGTGAAATTGCATTCTGGTGTTGAAGCTGATCTACCCCTACATATGTGGGTGGGCTATACATCACTGGCTAGGTGTAATATGTGGTAAGTATAATAGTAGACTCATTGAGGCAGTCCGGGAAACCTGGGCGTTTGGAAAGAGCATTTGTCTACATATTTTGAGCAGCCATCTTTCATGTGTTACCAAATAATTGGGCATTAATATGTAACACTGACATGCTGTTGATAACAGTTTGAAGTGCAGCTGATCCAGGAAAAGGAAATTTGCTATTAGATATTATAATATGCATCAACATCAGTGATCATTTATCATTTATCTGAGCTGTGATGTGTTCACGACACTTGCATGAAAGTTGAAATTCCTGAAGATCCCAACTGCTGACTTTGAAGCAATTGTTTCAGTACTTAATGCAACTTATATTGATATATAGTGACCTCCATGTTAACATATTTAATAAAGCATATTAGCATGGGTGCAATGTGTTGCTTCAAAGTGGAGATTCTTCAGAATATCTGTGTTTCTCCATAATTGTCCTCTGGAATTTTGATGTAGCTATAATGGGAACCTATCTGGAACTCCCCTGCTTGAACAGTACTCAACTATTTTGCATTGTGACAGCTAGACAGTAACATACCATGTTAAATAAAGTGGATTGCCTAACTATGCATTTAAACCCTTCCATTTCATGACCTATTTTTTGTCATATGTTCATAGGTAGATACTAGGCTATCTGCCCTAGGGCATTTATAAGCCTAGCCAGAGTGTATTTGGCTTCCGCCTCCCTATTAGATTAGCCTTCTGTGCCTCTGTAAAGTAGGTCACAGAAGGTACCCTTTTAAGATTAGTTTACTGTGCCTCTGTCTAGCAGGGACACAGAAGAGATCCCAGCGGTGAATTTGCGATTTCCCATCCACGCGTCCAGATTTCGCTTAAAGAGGGTCAGCGAGGGGCTATGTCTAACATGAATTGGGATTCTATTCCAGAGAGAGGGGAGCCTCTGGGAAATTAATCTGTCCCTCCAGCATGTCCTATTTATTTTTGTGCTGAGCTTTAGGTCCCTGGAGAGTGTAGCTCTAAGGGACTTGGATTTTTTGAGGTGGAGCGTGTCCATTAATTCTGGGTTTGACATAGCTTTGTACGTCAGGCATAGATTGCCTCTGAGTAGGCAGTAAGCAACTGAGTAGAGCTGGAGTTTCTTTAGTCGAGCTGCATAGGACATCTGTTTGTAGCCCATGATCCTCTTGGTGAGGTACTTTTGGGGTCTCTCCAGTTGCTGCAAGTGTCGGGTAAGGTACATCCCAAAAGCGGCATTGTATTCAATTATGGGCCTGATGAGTGACGAGTAGAGGGGCACAATGACCTCTCTTGATCTAGATGCGAACTCTTTCGTGATAAGGTGGGCTATATAGAAGGTCTTTCTAACCACTTTGGCAACGTGATTATCAAAGGAAAGATTACTATCTACTTTGGTCCCCAGATCTCTAATTACTTCTTCCGTACTTAATGGATTACCAATTATGTGGTAATTTGTGGGCACCTTGTTTTTCCCAAAGGGGATGACTATGCACTTTTTAACATTTAGCTTGAGGCCGTGGCTCTGGCACCAAGCATCCATCTCTGTGAGACCCTTTTGGAGGATGCTTGTGTCAGCTGGAGATTCGATTATGGCCCCCAGTTTGCAGTCATCTGCGAACTTTGTCAGCCATAATCCCCCTGTGTTAGCCTGAACCTCAGAGAAGTATATACCGAACAAGAGAGGTCCCAGAACTGAGCCCTGTGGGATGCCACTTGTAACTGGTTTGGATTCGGACATGGCACCTGCAATTCTGACCATGTGGGTTCTATCTCTGAGCCAGTTTGCAACCCATCTTGTGATATAGGGGTTGATATTTAAGCTGGTAAGCTTATTTATGATGCCCGAGTGGGGTATTGTGTCAAAGGCTTTTGCAAGGTCCAGGTAGGCTGTGTGGACTACCTTGCCCTCATCTATGGCTTTGGTAACTGTTTCAAAGAAATCAGCTAGGTTTAAGAGGCAAGATCTGCCCTTAACAAAGCCAAATTGGGTAGGGTCCAGTGTCTGAAGGCTCCCAATGTCTTTGTTTATGAGTTCCATGATAATACGCTCCATAGCTTTACAGACCAGACTAGTCAGGCTTATGGGGCAATAGTTTCCGGGGTCCATTGTGGCACCACCTTTGTGGAGTGGGACCACTGTAGCTGTACGCCATTCTTTGGGTACATATCCTGTAGTAAGGCTAAGTCTGAACAGTGACTTAATGTGACGGTTCAGTTCTTCTTGGAGCTCATGTAAGACATAGCCTGGGACACCGTCCAGTCCCATAGATGCTGTGTTTTTTGCTTTGGAGAGGGCAGCTTTCACCTGTGCATCTGTGATGTCAGGGAGGTTACATTCAGTTGGGATAGGCATTTGCTCCTTTGGGGGGAAGGGGGGGAGAAGTTTGCGCTGAATCTGTCTGCCAGGATGTTGACTATGTCTGTAGGTTTGGTATATTTTGTACCGTTATGCAACAATTCAGAGCATATCTGGGAGTTTCTGCCCATGTTCCTGACATAACTAAAAAAGGCCCTGTGATTATCTTTAGTGTCTAGGGCAATTTTTCTTTCAAAGCTGGCCTTTGATGATTTTATGAGGGATCGAAGTTTCTTGCTAATACTGATCAGAGATGCCTTCCCTTTTTGGGATTTTGCTCTGTCATGTAGTAGCTTCCTCCTCCTGTTGTATATCTTATTTATGGCCGGGGTCCACCAGACTGGTCTCCTGTTTTTGGAGGAGTGAGTCTTGGTTTTATTTGGGATAGCACGATTCATGCATTCCTGCAGGTGCTCATAGAATGCATTTGTAAAGGATTCTGCGGATTGGGCTGTATTATCCTTTGGCCCAGGGACTTTGAAGGATTCCACCTCAGTCTTGAGAAGTGCAAAGTTGGGTTTTGAGAAATTCTTTACAGTGATTTCCTTGGCTGGGGGTGGGGACGGGATATGGATGTCCAGAGAAATTTGTTTATGGTCTGATCTTACCAATGAGGGGTTTACCTCTGGTGTGGAACATAGAGTCCCCATGTTGGTGATGACCAGGTCCAATATGTTGTTCCCTCTTGTGGGAGTGGTGACCAGTTGTTCCATTGCGTTAGAGTTTATAAATTCAAGGAACCATTGGGCGAGGGTGTTTGGACTTGAGTAGTTTTCCCAGTCAATGCTTGGGTAGTTGAAGTCACCCAGTAACATAGTGTTTGGAGAGACCTTCATATTCTCCTGTGTTCTCAGGAATGCCAAGTGGGGTTCCTGTAATAGGAAGGGTGTTCTGTAGCAGGCTACAAACTGAAAGGCAGTTTTACCTGCTGTTAGTTGCACATGGATGGTTTCCGATGCTTCGTGCAGTGCCACTAACCTGGAGGAGTAGGTATCTTTGATGAATATAGATACTCCCCCTCCTTTTGTGCTTTGGTCCGAGTTTTGGGGCCAAAACGCATGGTATGAGTTATAACCTGGTAGTGCTGGGGTGCTCTCAGAAGCCTTGAACCAGGTTTCTGTTACTGCACAGACATCGATTTTCTCCATACTGAGGAGAGCCTTGAGTGCGTGCATCTTGAGGTTTAGACTTCTGGCATTGAGTTGCATTACCTTTAGTTGTTTTATCCTTGGGTTGTCTATGGAGGTGGGTTTGTCCTTTGAGCCTTGCCTAAAAAAGGCACTATAGGGGTGGCAAGAGCCTTGGCCAGTATACAAAAGCCTAAGGGTGACAGGTGCAAGCCGTCCCTAGTGAAGCAACGTGGCTTGTCGAGCATGTCATCCCAGGCTGACAGACACTGGATCCCCTTTGAATGACACCAATACTTTAGCCAATTGTTGAAACTGATCATTTTGTCTTTATACTGTGGTATCATTCTTGGTGAGGGCATGATGCTACACAAGGTCAGGGTCATACCAGCCTGGGCTACATGGTCAGAGAGCTCCTCTATGTCTCTTTTCATGTAGTCCAGGGAGGTACATCTCAGGTCATTCACACCGGCATGGACAATGACGGAGTCATACTTGTACTTGCTTTGGAGAGACCTGAGTGCTTGCATTATGTGGCAGATCCTGGCACCCGACAGGCAGCTTACAGTGACCTTCTCCTTGTTCAGTCTGGTGAGCGGGACGTCAGTGTGCCAGACAATAGAGTCCCCTATAACAAGTGTATTTGGTGTGTTGTTTGGCCTTAAGGGCTGTAACTGTGAGGCACACTGATTTTGTGAGATATGTGATTCGTGGGTATTGTTGAGGGGTGGCTGTTGCTTGGATATCTGCTTAGGAGGTCTTTGCTGTTTAGGCAGATTTTTATTTAGAGCCTCCGAGTATGTTTTTGTGTGTTTATGTGTTGGGTATGCAGATGCAATAGGTCTGTGTGAGACTGGATTTGTGGTGTGGGTGGTTACCTTTTCCTCCTGACTGACTGTGCCAGTCTTGGGTTGAGAGAGCTCTGCTTCCAGTTTGGCTGTGTAACTGCATCTCTCACATGTATTAGAGTTTATTGGAAGGAGGAGAGGGTTGTCTGTGTACATAAGGCAATTGTAGCATTGCCTCAAAATTCCAGATTCACCAGCTGGACTGGAGAGTAACCTTGAAACTGACCCTTGGACATACCAGATTAGTATAGGGAACTGTTTTTTACTGATCAGATTAGGGAAGGGAACTGATTTTTCACTTGATCAGGAAGGACCAATCGGGAGCCTAATACTTATGAGAAGTCAAGGAGGGTGTAGTGCTTTAGTTAGTTAGTGTTTCCTTATAAGAGCTGAGCAAGTGCAGGGCTTTAGAAAGAGAATAGAGTGATTACTCTGAGAGTTTGAACAGTTCTAAGGGAAAAAGTGAAGAGCAGACTTTGTGGAGCCTGGAATAGTTTAAACCTGTTTAGGTGGCGCTGCCCGATGCTGCTCAGTGCGCAAAACCGCACAAAAAGACAGTTGTAGGGTTTTAAGAGAGAGAGATCAAGGAGTTTAGAATTGACCCAAAATGGCCAATAAAACTACAGCTTCTAGGTAGTAACCACTCCTCCAGGGACAGGCATGCTGTTCAGTGTTAACCACTCCCACTGGTGAACACAGAGACTTCCCTTTAGCCAAAGCAAGCACTGGCCTTCTGGAAACTTCCAAACAGTTCAGAACAGCAAATCTGTAACTGAACTTTCTTAACTTTTAGAAAGTGGGAAAAAAGCAAGATTTTTTTTTCTTTTTGTTCTAGTTTAAAGGTAGCAGAGATACACAAGCAGCAAAATAATCACAACAGTGCAATAAATGACACCACACTTGAGTGCTAGGCCAAAATCAGGTAAAATGCAGTTTTTAGAGAAAAAAACAATTTTAAATTAAGTGCAACACAGGAAGTGCAGTAAACAGGCTCTAGATGTGTTCCAAGTACTGTTACTGTTCAATCTTCCAATGCTGATATATCACTCTGCCCCTGGTGTTATGTGCCATGCTCTAACTCGTTAATATGTAGCTTCAATGATGGCACTGGTTTTGCATCATATCAGGCCTGCAGATTAAATAACGGAAACAACAGTCTCAGGTGCCACTTGCCTGCTTCAGTTTGTCACATAGGAATGCACTCCATCTTTGATGTTTCTTCATTCACTTGGCTTCTACTTTCCTGTGTGACTGAATACATATGCAGGATTCACCTTCCAGCTTCTTTACATTTCTTCGGAGATTCAGCTTCTGCAGTGTGCATATTTCCTCATTTGTGTTTTTTGGAGGTGCTGCTTTATTTTGCAACCTTCACTATATTTGTATCCTTTCACAGTCAGAATAGCCTCTCGATAACACCATGAATTTTTTCTTTAGAGTTTGTTTACTGTCTTGTGACTGTTTTCTAGCACATGCCCTAAAGATCATGAAGTTTTCATTTCCCACTAGGAGCTGTAGGTTCCCTAACTTTGCTAACTCTGTCTAACCCCTCTCCCTCCCCCTCAACCTACACTCAGATAATACCAACAAATATAACTCCCCCTGCTATCACTAGAGAACAGGTCCTCAATGCTCCTTCTCTAAGGCCAAGAACACTGCATCAATAGGCCAAAATAATATCCCAGGATGCCTTCTAAATAGTATGAAACATGCTCTATCAGGCTCTCTGGAATCGCTGTTTAACAGTAGCCTGCAAACAGGCTTCATGCCTTACAGTTGGAGAACAACAACAGTCATCCCTCTGTACAAAGGTGGGTCATCTACAAACCCCGGAAACTACAGACCATAAGACTCACTAGTCTCGTATGAAAAGCCATGGAAATAATTGTCATATAAATGATCAGTGATAACATAGGAAAACTCTAAACACTGGACGCAACCCAATTTGGTTTCATCAATGGCAGGTCATGCCTACTCAACCTGGTGAACTTCTTTGAGAAGTTCACCAAAGCACTAGATTAGGGCAAAACAGTACACACTGCCTACCTTGACCTGGACAAGGCATTTGACACAACACCTCAATTGGGTATTGTTAATAAACTCAAGAGGTTATGTATAATCCCTTATATCACCTGACAGATAGCCAGGTGACTCACAGACAGGACCCAGGAAGTTAGAACTGCAGAATCCACCTATACAAAGGGCCCAGTCACAAGCAGAGTTCCTTAAGGATCAGTCCTGGGACAGCTCATTTTTAGCATTCACTTCTCTGAAGACAAGGCCAATGTCAACAGTCTTTGGATCAACAATTTGCAGACAATTGCACATTAGGAACAGTCATATAATCCCCCACTGACACAAATGTTCTCCAAGAAGGGCTGACACAGATAAATAACTTGTTTCAGAACAATGGACTAAAACTAAATGCCAAGAAATGCATAATAATATCCTTCTGGAAGTCATCCAACCATGGTAACTAGCATATTGACAACACACCCCTAAGAATAGATCCAGAAGTCATGAAGTTGGGAACACATGTAGATGGTAATTTAGCCTTTGACCACCATTTGTCTACAGTGCTGAGGAAATCATTCTATATTGTAGAACTTATAAACAAAGTTATGCCATCTAGGTCCAAGGAATTCATTATTCCTCTATTTTCAGTATTCATCAGACCTGCTATTGAATACCATGCCCCCTTTTGTATATATATCTAACCAGGCATATTTAACAACTGGTCCATCCACAGAAGTTCCTCACTAAAACAATACAGGGCACATGTAACAAGTCCTATGCTGACTACCTCAAATCCCTATCCCTATATTCTGTATCCAACAGGCTGTTAAGGGGAGAGCTATGTCTCACATGAAAGGCATTTTCTGACCCCACCCTGAAGGACCTTGTGCATATCTGCAAAAAATAGAACCAGATTTATCCATTTTAAAGACTTAAACCCTGTCTGGGATATAAACAGGACCTGCTGGAGAGGCAAACACATATCAAACAGACTATCCCTTCTTTAGAATAGGCTCCCCATCCATGTGAAGCAGAATTTCTCCCTAATCCAGGTCAAGTGTAACTTGAACAATTGCATGAGGAACAGGAAATTAATATCTGATTTTGCACACAGGCAAGCTGTCAGTGGTTCATCTCCTAGGCCCCTGCTTGTAAATGTTTATCTCCCAACCTCCTGCTTATAGTTGTGAAGAGCACCAGAATTGGCTAGGCTTAAAAAGGACCTAGTGGTCATTAGTCTAGTCCACAACTATGAACCCATGAATGTATAATGCATGCCTGATTTTATTACTTAAGACCAGTGGGTGTTATTGCCTTGACTCACTTAGAATGGTGGGCTGCTCCTCAAAATTACTGTTCAACTATTTTCCCAAAATGTAAAAGACAGGACTTGAAGTAGTTATTATGACTGGCAGAGTCTATTTTTTTTTTTACTTGTAAACTATTATGAATTTATATGTATGCTGTTTATTGTTACATTTGTTCATTTTAGTGTATTGCTGTATAACAGTTATGTATTTTTGGATAATGTACTCAATGTGCAGTTGCTCTAAATAATTCTATATTATTTCAAATTTGTTTTGATGTGTATTACTCTTAATATTATATTTCACTTTTATTTATGAGTCACTGCATATGAAATAAGCATTTAAATAAAAATGAAGTTGCAGGTGAAGGTGAAGCTTAGCAGAAGCAATTCTAGAAGAATTTGAGTTTAACCAGTGCTGCTCAGTGCTGTCTTTACAAATGCTCCATAGATATATATTTTTAATTATTCATTATGCCTAACATAGCAGCAGTGTGTGACTATACTGAAGAGGTAATTAATGGAGAAGTCCTGGAATGAACCTCAGTACTGTAAATATTTTACCAGTATGTTTTAGAGTACCTCAGTGTACTGCTTATAAAATGTGTAGACATAAATTGTCGATGATACAAAAGGTAATGCACTTGTCTTCCAGTACTGATGCTACAGCATAGCATAAGGAAGGTACTCTACCCCTAATTATAATGTTCTTTGGATGAGTTCATACCTCTTACTGCAAGAATTCTGCACAAAACCAAAAAATAATTTTGGATCAAAGTACCAAAAACAAGAGCAGCTTTTTAAAAATATTGCTCCCACAAAACTAAATAGTTGATAGAATAACAGATTTTGTATTACCATGCACGTTTTAAGGGTGTAGTCCTTAAAACTCAAATGCCTGTCAGTATGTATTAAATTCAGACCTTGATATGTCAAAAAGCCACAAATTTTCAGAGAAGCAGTCCAAAAACATATAGCAAAACATCTGGTCACTGGAAAATATTACATGGCACCTACTGAAAAGAGTAGATCCTTTATTTAAGATGTATTTACATTATAATAAAGATAAATGTAATATTTACACTATTCACATTATTTACATTACCATTTACACATAACTACTCCTTACATATTAACATATTTGTTGATCATCTGAACCCCCACTCCAATTTCCATGGAACAATATTTATTCAATCTATGGTTCCATATAACCCATATTAAATTAAACTTTTTATCTGTTTTCATTACATATTTCTAATTTTTATCCTTATAATACTGATCTTAAATATTATCCATACGAACATCCTCTGCCCTTCTTATATCTTCAAAATAATTGATTCCTGTTAGGTTCTCCCATAATTTGCCTAGTCTCTTACATTTTAAAATACATGTTCAACAGTCTCAGTGTCTTTATAAATTGGCATGCTCTTTCTTCTTTCTGTTTATAAGGTAAATTATCTTTTATAGGTAATTTCTTTATCATCAGTCTCAACAGAAAGTCTTGACATTCAAACAGTTTTACATGTTTCTTTCTTACCTTTATAACCTTAACTTTTTGTATCTCCAAATCTTTTGGTGGATAAATATTATAAAATGTACATATAATATTTTATATCATAACCTTTTCTCTTTTCTATGGTATCAGAATTAATTTTCCATAATATTTTTCTTGGTATATCTCCATTTCTTCATTTCTACATCCCCTAATTATTTTAAATCTTTGAAGCATTTGCCATTAGTCTTCATATTTTTCTCATAATGTGTTATAACTAATCCATTATAATTTTTTTCATCCATTTAATTATCTTATATAAATTTAAATATGATAAAAATACTGTAGAATTTATCAACCCTAGTGCTTCTTCCTCTTTAGAAACATACAGTAAATCCCTTTTAACTGGGGTCATATGAGATCCCTATATAAAAGAGAATATAATATTATACATCTCTTTTTCATACTCCAGAGGTAAATAGCTCTGCTAAGTAACTCATACTCACTAATAATATTGAATTTATTAAATATACTTTCTTTGCATAAGATAACTTCTACATTTTCCAAAAATGACATGTAAGTTTCATCTTTTTCTATTATTTTTCCATTGTTGTTCCTTTATTTCTGATTTACCAAACTATATGCCCAAAACTGAAATAATCTCCTTACTAAACATAATATCTCCTATTATACCATTATATCCTAAACCTTTCCTCTTCTTTTTATTCAGTTATAAACCTACTTTTCCCAGATATTCATTCACATGGGTAAAGCTCCCTTCATTCCCTCTGTACTTTTTGCAACTATTATAACATCATCAGCATAAGATAACATTACTGGAAACTTAATTCCTTCCTTCATAACATAACTAAATGCTTTTTTGCCTATTCATAAGACTTGATATAACTAAAATAAACATTATACTGCTTAATGGGCATCCATGCCTTATTCCTCATTCTACTTTAATCTCCTCACTTAACCATCCATTCACCAAAATGTGGATTTGATATTGTTCATAAGCTGCCACACATACATTTTTATCTTATTACTTAATTTTGTAATATGTTAGTATATTCCATAAAGTGTCGTGGTGTATAGTGTCAAATGCTTTACTTATATCAGATATCATAATTTTAACTTCTTCATTTCTATTTAAACAGTCATCTACTATTTCTCCAATTATTAATAATAGTTCTGACTACTTCTTACCCTACTACTGTATATCGTATCGTCTACAATATTATTTATTTTTATTTCCATTCTTTTCAGTATTATTTTCATGAACATGTTATAATCTGTATTATTCAGGTCTATTGGTCTCCAGTTCTGTATATCATTTTATCTCCTTTTTTACCATATAAACCTAAGTATTCCTTCACATAATGCTTTACATTTGAAACCTTCATTTAATTATTCATTAAGTACATGGAGAAAATATTTCTTCCTATCTGCTACCATATCTCAATGCATTAAATAATCTATTCTATCAGGTCTTGCTGCTGAATTTATATTTACCATAGTTAGTGTCTTGTCTAATTCTTCTAAACTGATTTCCTTATCTAAATCTCTGTTGTCTTATTCTGTCAAATTTGTAAGCTTCCAACCCCCCCTTTCTGTTTCCATATTTTTACTCAACATCCTTTTTACATATTCCTTTACTATTGTCATGATCTCTTCTTGTTTAGTCTGTATTAAACCTTCTTCATCTTTCATTTCTCTCATTATACTATTTTCTTCTTTTATTATCTTTTTTGGATAAGTAGGCAACTCTTCTTTTAATCTTGTAAGCAGTATCTCTGCTTATAAACCAAATGTATTTATTTATTTCTTTTATTTAACTCATACATTTCATTCTCTCTAATAAAATACTCTCTATTTTTCATTTCCAAAATTTTAAATGTTTCTTCACATAAGTTCATGCACCTTCTCATCCTTAGTCTCCTGTCTATTTATTTGTCTATATAACATTTTTTATATTCTTCTTTAAATGCTAGCCACCATTCTGACCAATCTGTGCAAAATCCTGTTATTTCTATATGGTCATCCAAAAGATTATATTTATCATAAGTTTCTCTATTTCACTTCATTCTTTTTTATTTAATCTTTTTATTTCTTTTCATATCCTTATATATATCTTTCTTCTCCTTTTATTTATATCCAAGCAGCCAAATAATCAGAAAAAAAACTGTTTCTATTACCCATTTTAACTATAGCAATAATTTTCAATGTAAAAAAAAATCTGTTAAAGTTTTATGTGCTCCTCTCTTATATATCCATTTACTGGTGTTACAAATATTTAATATCCCACACCTGATTACTTCTAATATTTTTGAGATCATTATTTTTATTCTTTTTCATTCTTATAGTGCAGTTACAGTCTCCTGTTATTATATCAATGCTTATACTAGCATACTGTAAACTTTTTTGAAAAATATTTTCTCTTTCCTTACATGCAGTGTAGGCATACACTACAATATTGGTTCCCTATTAGAAGACCGAAGACGCATTATTTCGAATGTGTCTTGGTCGAACTCAAAAGTCTGAAACGGCAAAATATCAAAGTGGCTTTTAAGCGCATTCTTTCCCTGGGAAAGAATTTGCTTGGCCGCTTCCTTACTTTGCCATTTTTGGCACTGTAGTGTGATCTCAGAGTTGGTATATTTAAGTAGGGGGGTGGGGTGGGGTGTGGGGGGCAAAGCCCCCCCACTTAATGTAATGTTTAAAGTATTTTTTTTTTGTTGGAACAGTGATTTTTTTCCCTAGGAAAAAAATCACTGTTCTAACAGTTCAAAATTGTAAGTTTTTGCTTACATAGGGTTGATTAATCACCATTCAATTTTTAAGCATTTGATTATGTAACATACACCCATGATATCTCTATATACTTGTTTCTTCCATCTTATATAAAGAATTGTAATCATTCCCATTATAACGAATGCCACAGCCAATGTTTTAACGGCTGAATTACATCGTTTTGCTATTACTGAACTTCCATCCTTTCCAAAATTCAAAATAATCATGTTTTTCCATAACATCTTAGTCTGTAATCGTTCTTCTTCTCTTAAAAAATTGTATATCTTCTAGTAAAATAATATCCACATCCAAATTTTTGCACCATTGTAAAATACGTATTCTTCTTGTTAAACTTTTGAAACTATTTAGATTTATAGCCACTATTCTTCAATTATTCTGTTCTCTTTTTGGAAGTATTCCACAAAATGAATCCATGGTTAAAGTTTACACATTTCCTTTTTTTTACTTTTATATTAGCTACAATAATCTCTCTCTCTCTCTCTCTCTCTCTCTCTCTCTTATTCTTTTATCAATAAAATTCTTCTTTCCTTTAACTAAATTCCAGTGTTTATCTTCTTCATCACTGATTTCAGATCCCTGTTCTGTTTTACTTTCCTTATTAGGATTGTCATTTTTAGACTCATTTGTTCTATCACTTCTGTCTGTTTTTGAAAATGAATGGCATCCATTTCAAAAGTTAAATCTTCTTGTAGTATTTCTTGTTCATTCTGCTTTTCCATAATTTCCATTTCTTTCTCATTACCATTTTTACAATCTATCCACGTGCCCTGCCTCATTACATTTATAGCATTTCAAAACACATTCTTTGCATCATAACCAATTCTCCACAGTTAAAGCATTTTCTTTTTATACAATTACTAATTAAGTGATCTGCTTTACCACAATGAAAACACATTTTAGTGTGCCCTTAATATCCTAGCATTTCCCTATTATCATCAACAATTATAACACTCAGAATATGCATAATCTCATCATTATCAACTTTCAAAATGACAGAATAATCCCATACCCAAGTCCGTAGACCTCTGTTATCATATATTTTTGAAATGTCCAATACATTTTACATATCATATTTAAATAAAGTCTTAAAGTCTTTTTTTCAACTTCATTCTTAAACTGCATATGGATTTTTTTTTTACTTCTTTACTGAAAGCCTTTATAACATGATTGCTACTACAAAAACTGTCTTTTGTTTGTTTTTTTTTTCATATTCCTCCAAGAAGTTCTCCATAGCATGTGCAGTCTCAAAATAATGTCACAAAAATTCTCTTTGTTGATATGAATAAACACTCTAACTTCATTAACTATTATCTCTAAAAGAGTGATCAATTTATCCCACACCTCATATATATCAAGTCCTTTTTCTTCTTTACTATAACCTCTTACTGTAAAATGTTTCTTTTTTTCTTACCTCCATGTGCTGTACTTCCCTTTACCTTATATGATGTTTCTTCTTTCTCAGTGTTACCAATATCTTCTTTCTGTATACTTTCCATCACCTCTGCCCACAATATGTCATTAACATTTTCTGGCTCAGTCTCTGCACAAAGTCTTTTCAATAAATCATCCCACAACCCTCCCGACTAGAGGGTTGTAATTATGCACCCACTGTTTGGTTCTTCCTACTCCTGAAACAAACACTGCTGAAATATCTCTTTTGAATCCATGACAAGATCAACTACCATCTCTTACCACTGTCTGCATTCCCATCCACTCAATTAGAAGATTCTACTGTCTTCTCCTCTTTCTTCTTTTTGACACTGCATCAAATAGCTGTGGTGAAGTTGCATTTACCTTCTCATCTGAAAAATCAACGGACACTTTAGAAGGCTTGATTGCATTCTCCACTTCTTTTAACATGCCTTCCAAAGGCTCCTCTGGGTTTAACATCTCAGAATCATCACATCTATGTTGCTGTGTCTCCATCTCTTCTTTTCTTCCTGATTCTCTGAGCTGTCACTTTAAGGGTACATATATATATATATATATATATATATATATATATGTATATATATATATATATATATATATATATATATATATATATATATATACAAAAAGGTTTCTCGCTCACAAAATGAGTAGAAGAAGTTCCCTGATGCTCTGTCGAAATTTGCCACAATAGTATAAATAACACCACCTTGGCTCTTCCGTGAAATGAGGTCTGTAGCCTAGTAACCTAGTCATCAAAGGATAAATAAAAATTTTAATTATCATTGTGAATGTTTATGGCTCAACTGCCTTCTCCACTTCTTTTAACATGCCTTCCAAAGGCTCCTCTAGGTTTAACATCTCAGAATCATCACAGCTATGTTGCTATATCTCCATCTTCTTTTCTTCCTGATTCTCTGAGCTGCCACTGTGTCCAGAATTAAAGCAGGAAGTGTATATATATATATATATATATATATATATATATATATATATATATATATATATATATATATACGAAAAAGGTTTCTCACTCACAAAATGAGTAGAGGAAGTTCCCTGATGCTCTGTCCAAATTTGCCATAGTAGTATAAATAACACCTTGGCTCTTCCGTGAAATTAAGTCTGTAGCCTAGTAACCTAGTCATCAAAGGATAAATAAAAATTTGAATTATCATAGTGAATGTTTATGGCAAGTAAATAATGATGCAGAAGCTTGGTTTCAAGAATTTAAAAAGTTTTTCAACAAATACCTTAAATCTTTGTACCATTCAGGCTGAAGCAATGTTAGTTTTGTAATCTTACTTGTAAATTCCATAAACATTCTTATCAAATGTTTAATTTATGTAGCCATATTTCATTTTATGAAGGCCAAGAAGCAACAAAGTCATTTTCTCCCTAATAACTGTTTCCTTAGACTACAGATTCAGCATTTTTTCCAAGAAACAAACCCACAGGCAACTCTTCTAAGGTAGTTGAGGACAAAACATCTGTGCCCCTTTTCACTGACCCTTCACCTCTCTGAGAGTTAGCCAGTTAGGTATTCTGTGCATATTTGGTATTCCCAGAGTACCCTGCTATTCAATCTCATCTGATTGTCTCCATCACTCATGTTGTTGTCTTTCGGCTTTTCCCGGTTATGGGTCGCCACAGCAGAACTCCGGTCTGCTAATGATTGGCAGCAGATTTTCACAAACGCCGAGGTGCCAGCTCGACATTCAACCTTCAACGAAGGCACACCCATTTACGCATGTCTTTCAAATGCCCACCCAACCGCAGGGAGGACATGCAGACTCCACACAGAAGGCACTCCCCACACGCCAGCCGAGAATCGAACAGGAAAACCTCTTGCTGTGAGGCTAACACATAATGTGCACTAAATCAAAACTTCACCCCAGTCAGACTCACTGAAACAACCTATATCCTGAGAAAAAGAAGCCAAGGCCTCATATGGTCCATTCATGGCTCTCTCTTTTTCAACACTTTTTTCAGCTTGTTAACTCCTCTCTCCTTCAGAGTACTTATCTGCACTTGTCCTCTGTCATGGACTGTCTTTCATACACTTGATGTGTCTTTTAACTGCCTGAAAGCAAGATTAATTACTTAGATTAGTAATTTCTTAAAGGGACAGTGTTCACACCTTGATCTATCTACTTTACCACATTAAGATGAGGATATAATTGTAAGTTCATAGGTAGGTACTAGGTACTAGACTATCTGCCCGAGGGCATTTAAGCCTAGCTGGAGTGTGTCAGCTTTCGCCGCCCCATTGATTAATTAACTGAGCCTCTGTCAAGAAGAGCCAATGAAGTGATCACAGAGGTGTATTTTCTGTTACCCATCCACTCGTCAAGGTTTCTCTTGAAGAGTGTTAGTGAGGGGCTCTGCCTAATGTAGTTAGGAACTTTGTTCCAAAGCATGGGGAGTCTCTGTGACAGGAATCTATCCCTCCAGCATGTTCTATTTATTGTTGTGGTGAGGTTTAGCTCACTAGAGCAAGTGGCTTGCAGTGACTTGGATTTCTTTAGGTGGCGCATGTCCATCAGTTCTGAGTTGGACATGGCTTTGTAAGTCAGGCAGAGATCACCTCTGAGTAAGCGATATGCCACTGAGTACAGCTGGAGTTTTTCCAGTCAGGCTGCTTCGGACATAGGTTCATAGGTTCGTATTAGACTATCTGCCCTAGGGCATTTATAAGCCAAGCCAGAGTGTGTTTGGCTTTCGCCACCCATTTTAAATGAATTTTGCTATGCCCTTTTTCGAGGTTAGTATACTGTACCTCTGTCTAACAGTGACACAGAAGTGATACCCGGGGTAAACCTACAATCTCCCATCCACTCATCAAGATTCCTCTTGAAGAGAGTCAATGAGGGACTCTGCCTAACCTCGACTGGGATTTTATTCCAGAGTGAAGGGAGCCTCTGGGTTATGAATATGTCCCTCCAGCATGTCCTATTTATTTCAGTGCTGAGGTTCAAGTCTCTCAAGCCCGTAGCTCGTTGGGTTTGGATTTTCTGAGGTGCAGCATGTCCATTAATTCCAGGTTGGACATGGCTTTATACGTCAGGCACAGATCGCTCTGAGCAGGCGGTATGCCACTGAGTAGAGCTGGAGTTTCTTTAACCGGGCAGCATATGGCATCTGTTTAGGCCCTTTGATCCTCTTGGTGAGGTACTTTTGGGGTCTGTTGGCCAACACTGCCACCTAAATATCAGTGGCAGGTACTAATACTTGGTCACCTAGTTTTTGTGAGTTTGTGATTGTTATACACAGTTACGTAGCACTGGATGATATGGAGTCAGTAGGGGCAGTGAAAATGGCAATGGTAAGTACCATATTGCATGAGGGAAAACCTCAGTATGTCCCTATGACCCACAGATTCCCCATAACATCTGCTTAGTCTTACATGCTTTATACCAAAATTGCGTGCGGCATGCCATATCCTTAATTAGCATATTTCCAACCACATGAAAGTATCTCCAGCTAACAGTGACTTTCTGTACAGTCCATGAATCGTGATTATTATGCAGATTAGCATGCTATGCATTAATAATGAACACATAGTGTAAGGCAATCATGAATTCTACCCTCAAATGTACCAAATGCCTCATTCTCCACAGATAATTAGCTATTTCTACATCTTTGCATTGCTCAGCCATATGTATATATATATATATATATATATATATATATATATATATATATATATAAATATATATATATATATATATATATATATATATATATATATATGTGTGTATATATATATATATATATATATATATATATATATATATATATATGCCGTTCTTTACCCTTTCCCACTAATAGGCATAACTTACATAAAAAATGCACTCGTGGTTAGGTATGGAACACTCATAAGCAAAACATTTATAATATCTTCCTGGAAAGAAGTCTAACAGGCTATCTGCCGACATTAAAATGAAACTAGTATGTGTGTGCTTGTGTCTCTGCATGTGTGTGTGTGTGTGTGTGTGTGTGTGTGTGTGTGTGTGTGTGTGTGTGTGTGTGTGTGTGTGTGTTTGTGTGTATGTGTGCGCATGTATGTGTGTGTGTTTAGAAAACTTCTGTGCAGCAGCTGTCTATAAATGGACTAGAACTTTTTATTTTTTTTTTTACTGACAAGTATATCAAACAAGGAACTGTTACATCAAAGGCTTCTGTAACATTAATATATATTCTTTTCCACTTTCCTCAGTATTTTCTTACATGAGTTTATTATAGATGATTGAAACACGGTTTGCTGTTGCACAGTTTTCCAAATCTGCTTTATCTTTATTAGGCTAAACCTTTATATTGGAAGGGATCCATCATCAGTCTCCCATGTAGAGACATATTATCATAATCTGGCAGCTAAATATGAGCCGAATCATATTTCAATAAACAATGCTGTAATCATGCTTTATTCTTCCAAACCGTGCGACTAGGTCAAATTATGACTGGAAATATTACATTGACCACATTCTCTTTATTCTAAAAAAGTGTCAGTACACTCACGGGTGAGTATTAGTAGAATACAGTGGACTTGCGTCCTGCTTGGTCTTGTCATCCTTCTACATGGTCTATTATATACTAATACAGACAGCAGTGCGTGTGCATGTAAAGTTAAGTTCTAACAGTGTAAACAGAAACATGAAACAGCACAACTATTAAAAAGCGTTATTATAGTCCTTACTTTTATCGCTTGTTACCCTGGGTAGAACACTAATCCAGAAGGACCATTTTCAGGCTCAACCCAAAAGCACATGCAGTGCAAAGTAGCAACACATAATGCAGATGTTTATAAATAAAATAATGTGAAAATTCAATCGTTTGTATATTTTATCAACACAATTCAGTGGCTAGAAAGGATTGCTAGTATTGACTATATGTACATAGTAGTTAGTTATATACTAGTAATACTAATAGTGATAGTTGTAATAGTCAAGATTTACTCTTAAGTTATAAAAAAAAAAACATTTAAAATGATTTAAAATACAGATATGCCATACCACTATATCTCAACCAGTTATTCTTTCAAAGTATAAACACAGCAATATCTTTGTAACTTATGAGTAACAACGGACCAGTAAGGTTTATATCAGTTCAGTACCTATGGTGATTATGAAATGTTAAATTTGTAGTTTTGAGCTGATATGTACTGGTGCAACATGTGTTGTTAGATATGCTCGCAATACAAGTTCTCCTTCCTGCATGAATCTGTTTTCACTAGTGATGTTATATTCTAATTGTTCATTTCCTGTATATTAGTAAGGCACTAGATTAAACCTGAGTACTAATCCACGTAAATAGATTTATATCATTCACCCTGCCAGCATGGAACAAAATGTGGGGAGTTTTTTTTTTTGAACTACAATCCATTGGACTCAAAGAAAAGTCTTCTTATCAAAAATTTCTCATATAGCTAAAATCTCACAAGTGCTAGGCATACCTCTCAACCTCTTAGAGCAAGAAATCTGGACAAAGCTGTAAATAAAAGTAGGACAAAGGCCCCAAAATAGGGACAATTTTTAAATATTGGTCTTACAAACTTAAAAGTTGATAGAATAACAGATTTTACATTAGCATGAATCTTTTGACTGGTATGAAATCTGAAACTCAAATGCCTGTCATTATTTTTTAAATTTAGTCATTAATGATTTGCCACTAATTTTCCAGAAAAAAAAATTTTATGCAAAATGGATGAAAAATATGAGGCAAAAATTTGCACCTTCTGCAAAAATCCGTACAGTTGAGAGGTAAAGCCTTATGTCAGGTCACGTTACATAATCCCATCGCAATCTCTTTCTCTTTCTCTCTACTCTTGTGATCTTCCTCTTACTTTTCTGTATGTCAGCCTTTTCATACACAACTTGCTCAGAAGTCACTATCACACCATTGTGCATAATTGCATATACTCACGCTATTTGTTTAGTCTTCACACTTGCATAACTGATTTTTTCTCATATCAATGTCACTGTATATGCTTAATTACTTTACTGTACATTTTTCTTTTGGGCAGAGACTGCAATTGGTCTATTGTGATAAGTGATTCACCACAGTTAATAAATTCAAATAAAATAAATAAATAAAAAATCTGCACTGTTTCAGACTTCTTTTGATGTAAAGGTCACCATGTTCATCTAACATGTTCCACACATAGTGGCCTAAAAGAGCATGCAACAATGTCACTCACACCTCAGTATAACATGCCTTTTCACCACTGCCTGTCAATGGGTTGCAGACTGCTACTTGACAGGACATTTGCAATCACAACACATAATACTACATCCTCCAGAGCCATGCTGTAGGCAGGGGTCTAACAGGGCTCCCGCCTTGGGCCATTTCTGTTTACTCACATTATGAGCAATATAGCAACAGACAATTCATAATTTCTTCTCTCCTCTGGCAATATAAATGTATGTATTTCAATTAAATACATAAATATATATATATATATATATATATATATATATATATATATAAATAAAATATATAGGTATTTTATGTGAGATGTAATTTTGTTTATTTGAAGAGGTATAGATATGTGCAATTTCTTTAGAAGGAAATATCTTATGATTTATCTATTAATTTATACAAATAACCTGCATTTAATCTTCTGTAATCTTTTAGTTTAAGCATGAACTAATTCTTCTGACAAGTCCTTAAGTGTTTAAATTGCTAGTTGTGTGTATACAATCTGTGAAATGATTTACTAACCTATCCAGGTAACAAAGTAATAACAAAAACAATTTCAAGTTTATAAGATAATTGGATACAAAACAAATTAGAAATTAACACAATGCAAATCCTAATAAATGTTTAAATGCTAAAAGTCAGTTTACACGTAACTGCATTACATGATCACAGATGAGAAAAGCAGCAGTTAGGATACAGGCTGTTTATGCTCTAGTTATAACCAGCCTGCGTATTCATCACATGTCAGAATATGTCAGTACATTATGATTTTTGGAAAACAGTAATATTTAATAAAACAACAGGAGAAAGGATAGCAATTCAAAAAATCAGGACACATTTTTGTAACAATTCCAGAGAGTGCAGCCAATGCCATGGCCTAGAGTCTATGTGCATACTTGCAAAACCAAACATCCCTATATATTTGTAGTTTTTTTTTATTTTCATTTTTATTGCTTATTAAACTAAGTCATTGGATTAGTTCACAGACCATTTTCAGCCATGACCTAGCTGACAAGACAGGGGTAAATGCAATACATCTATAGACAATTTAGTATAGCCAATCAACCAACATGTTTAGAGAGGAAATCAAATTACCCAGAGAAAGATAATACAGATGCATGGAGAATCTGCATACTCCACAAAGACAATAAAAAATAGTCTCTGAACCTTGGGCCTTGGACTTAGATGCTGGGTTGTCTTGTTCCTGCTTTAAGTAACATGCATGAAACTTGAGGTACAAGTTTAAATCTATTGACTCTTGAGTCTTAGTTCTAAGTGCCAGGAGGGAGTGCATCACACAGCTTTTTGTACCATGTCCTCTGCCGCATTATGAGGGGAACATACTCATTTATAATCCCCTTTCAGTGCCTGCACATTGCTTTTTATGTATGTAACAGGTTATGAGCAGAGTATGGTTGAATAGTAAGTAACCTTTTTCACAATGTTGACCAAACTAAGGAGTTAAACAATATCCAATTGCATGGCATACAATCAAAGAATAATGTATATGGTTCCAGCACATAAAGGCAGACTCCATAGCTGCTAGTGAAGAAGATTGTGAAATACATAACATTGTCACTGCATCTTGTAACACCCTAGGCAGCAGATTTGTTATGAGCTACTATCCTAGCCTGTTAAAGTGAACACCATTTAAAAGTTTGTAGCGTACCAAACTTGTTTTTTTTTTCTTTTTTCTATTAAGCAATTCACCTTAAAAATGCATTGTACTTTGGGTTTTAAGTAGTTACAAAACCTATCTTCTTCATCTATGACACAGTTTCAGGGTTCAGGTTAGCCCAAGATTATTTAATCTGCAAATACAGTCATAGGTTCATAGGTTCATAGGTTGGTACTAGGCTATCGGCCCTAGGGCCTATGCAAGCCTAGACATAACAATTCCCTGGATATTTCTTCCCACAATATTTATAGGTTCATAGGTTCATGAACCTATGAACCTATAAGAAGACTTTTCTTTGAGTCCAATGGATTGTAGTTCAGAAAAAAAAAAAAACTCTGCACATTTTGTTCCATGCTGGCAGGGTGAATTATATAAATCTATTTACGTGGATTAGTACTCAGTCTTGTTAACAAAGTTTGTGAATTAAGTTCTCTTCACCCTGACTTCTAGATCAACATGTACATTCACAGACAGAAATACATATTCTTGTTTTGAGCTTGCATTTTTAACTGTAATGCCAAAGAAAAGTATTGTAGTATCACCCCCATATTGGATTCACGGTGGTGTGCTTCATACCAACCACAATATTTCCCAATGATATAAGCAACAGGGACAGAGTCAGACAGGGATGTTTCACACTGTATTCTTTTTTTTGCTGTTGTTGCTCTTTCAGAGAAATGTTCAAAACAGGATGCAGTAGAAAGAAATATAAGAGTCCTGCTTCCACACAGTAGAAGACAAAGGGGTATACCATGTTCTTCAATACTGTGATAAACAAATCTTCAGCAAAATGAAAAAATGTTCTGAAAAAAGTTAGAAGGGGTGAAACACAGCTTATCTACATTGTTCCTCTCTGTGAAAGAGATGTCTAGTGCCAGTTAGCATATTTTGCTCCACAACTGTTCTTTTTAGAGTTAAACTGAGCTACAAACGACAATAATATCACCTGCATTTTATGAAACGTAATTCTTTCAGTAGCAATGTTTTGCTATATAATAATTACATATTCTCATTTGTGCTAGTTTTATCTTTCAATTTCCTGCAATTTACAAGTCCACTTTCTAAAAATTAATATTTTATCATTGGCATCAACATTATTCTCATAAATATGACACATAGTAACAAGGCATGATAGAGTTAAACAAGTAATACACCAGGTATAATGACTGCTGAAGGGCAAAATAAGCTTCCGGTTAATATAATAATTTTCAGTCTATCATAAGTGCACTGCTAAAACATGAATTATTTGATTGGGCTTCCTTCCCACAATTCAGACAGACACGCACATACACCTACATAAACAGCCTTTACTATACTCTCATACGTAAGCACCTTTCACTGCAACAACATTTGCATTTTACTGTTCAAGGACAGTACACTTGACAGGGATTTGTCCATTCTGGAGTATTTTCATCTTCTTCTATTTGTTATATGCCTTTTCAAAGTGTCAGCTTAGATAGTGCTAGCTTAACCAGAAAGCCACTCCAGAACAATAACAGAGATATTATCAATGTTGTCAGTCCTGTATATAGCATTTGACAGTTAATAAAATGTTAGAAGAATGATAGACATCCTATGTTTGTATGGGATGTAGTGTGAGCATAATCATGTAACAGTATACAGGGCACAATTTCGTGAATCATGTAACAGTATACAGGGGACAATGACATGGCACAATGTCCAGTTTTAGAGGTAGTTTTGGCTGCAGCAGGTAGAGATTTGCTGCATGGAGTAAATGCTGTTAATGTAGAATATGTACTAAAAGTAAATTAAATTTATTTATACTAGTATGTTGTTTTTTTGGAATGCACAATACTTTATTATGTGCATATATCACACCAGAAAGATCAATGGATCTTTTACGTGGGACAGAAATAGCTCTATAACACACAAAATGTATACATGAATGGTGATGATGGTTGTGAAGATAGGTGAAGGTTGCCAGCCTAGCCAGATAGAATTTTGTAGATAATTCTGTCATTTGTAAATATTAATATAAGCCACAGGCTTGTTCTCTTAAATGGGAAAAATGGTGTTAAATGTAGAACTGTAAAAATGTAACAACACTGCACTCTGCTGTAACAAAGCTGATAAGTCAATTCTTTGATGTCAAAACTCAGATCCAAAATGTCTAGATAAAGGCATTTTGCCTATTGTTTTGAGGCCAGGGTTAATGGCTAGAATTTGCATGTATAATTTCTTTTATTGCTCTGGTTCCTGACCAGCTGCAAGATCAAAGTGGCTATTAACCTCTGAGGGTCTGTTAGCCTGGGAACCAGAAAGAAATGATGTAATCTGAAATGAATCAGTGGTACTGTGTTATCAATTTAAGGACAGAAAAAATGAGAGCATTGGAGCATTTGTCTTGAGAACATCCAACTCACCACTCTGCTTGTGTCTATATGTAAGTAGGATTTTAGAACTGTGTTTTCTCTTAGAAATAGCTAGGAATTAGGAAGATTAGACTAGGTGGTTGTGTCAGCAAAAATGTAATTAAGATTTTTTATTGTATTATGAGTTCCAATTACTCAATTAGTAAAAGTATTTAAGCTGAAGGGGAAGAGCAAGCATTATTCTTTTGCATCTGACGAAGTGAGTCTAAATGAAAACGCAGGTGTGGAGACATAGTGTTTATGTTTTTGGAGCTGTTTTGTGGAATTTCGTGCTGTTGTGGTGTTCTGTGACATTTTCACTAATAAAGCTGGGAAAAGAAGAGGAGCCGTGTTTTTACTCCACTGGTACTACCTTGTTTTGCTTGTTTGTGACATTTTCGAGTGCTAGCCTCCATTGTTTTTCGGCTAGGCTTAAAATGGCTCACAAGGGCAGTTAGCTTAGTACTAATCTATGATCTATGATCTATGATTATGCTACACAATACCCTGAGGCAGTGGCTAAGTCCACCATTGAGGCAGAAAATGTGGCAAATGCTTTGTTACAGGTTTTCCGCAGGGTAGGTTTCCCAAAATAAATACTGACTGACAGAGGTGCCAATTTCATGTCAGACCTGCTGGCTTGTCTGTGGAAGTACTGTGGGGTGAGGCACCTGAAGACCACCCCCTACCATCCCCAAACTAATGGTCTGCTTCAGAGGTTAAACTCTATGATCAAGTCCATGCTACAGGCATTTGCAGACCAGATTAAGAGGGAGTGGAACAAATATTTGCCCCATCTGTTGTTTGCTTACAGAGAGGTTCCCCAGGAATCCACAGGTTTTTCACCCTTTGAGCTGCTGTATGGGCCTAGGGTGAGGGGACCTCTAGATTCAATTTGAGATGAGTGGGAAGGTAAGTGTGAACCTCACAAGAAGTCTGTTGTGGAATATGTCCTAAACCTCAGGACAAGGCTCAGGGAACTCATGGGCTTGGTCCAGAAGAACATGGTAGAAGCCCAACAACAGAAAAAGGTATGGTATGACAGGAATGCTCAAGCTAGAAAGTATGCTGTAGGGCAGCAGGTAATGTTTCTCATTCCTGTCAGACACAACAAGCTGCAAACAGCTTGGCAGGGACCCTGCAAGGTGGTAAGAAAGTTAAGTGATGTTAACTACATGGTGGAACTGCTAAGCAGGAGGCAGGGGCACAAATTGTACCATGTTAATATGATGAAACCTTACCATGATAGGGAGGTCCTTGTGCTGAGCATTTGCAGTAGATTGCAGGAGTCTGAGGGAGATCTGGTGACTGATCTCTTCAGTGAGGCTCGGACTGACACCTCAGTGAAAGGGGTAGCAATGTCCCAGCAGCTATCTCCTACCCAAGTTCGAGAAATCTGAGCTGTGTTACAGGAGTTTGGGGACATGTTCACTGGAAAACCAGGGTGCACCCACTTGGTGCAACACCAGGTGGCTACAGGACCCCAAAGGCCTATTAGGCAGGCCCCTTATATGGTGCCTGAGAGAGTCAAACAGACTCTGAGGGAGGAGATACAGGAAATGTTGGAAATAGGGGTGATTCAAGAATCCAACAGTCCCTGGGCCTCCCCAGTGGTGCTGGTGCCAAAGAAGGATGGCAGTGCCAGGTTCTGTGTGGACTACAGGAAATTAAATAGTCACACAGAGTCAGATGCTTACCCTATGCCTAGGACAGATGAGGCCCAAGAGCAGCTGGGTGGGTTAAGTATCTTACAACCATTGATTTTGCCAAGGGTTACTAGCAGGTGCCCTTGACTCCCAGTGTTAAAGAGAAGTCAGCCTTTGTGACTCCTTTTGGCTTGTATGAGTTCACAAAGATGCCCTTTGGGATGAAAAATGCACCAGCGACTTTCCAGAGGCTGGTAGATCATATCCTAGCAGGAGCAGGAGGGTTTGCCTTTGCTTACCTAGATGATATTGCCAACTATAGCCATTCCTGGCAAGAGCAGCTTCAACATGTCAGGGAGGTGCTGGGCAGACTACAGAGGTCAGGGTTGACCATTAAGCCAGCAAATGTCAGGTGGGTATGGCAGAGGTCTCTTACCTGGTACATGGAATGGGGAGTGGTAAGATCAGTCCAGAACCTGCCAAAATAGAAGCCATTCAGGCATGGCCTGCACCTGTTACCAAAAATCAGGTGAGGGCATTCTTAGGGACAGCAGGATACTACAGAAAGTTCGTGCCCAGTTATAGTACCATAGCTGCTCTTCTCATAGACCTGACAAGGAAGAACAGGCCAGATAAGGTAGTATTGACCCCAGCATGTGAGCAGGCATTCCAGGAGTTTAAGGAAGCTTTGGGAAGACCCCCTGTGTTAGTTAGCTCAGATTACAGCAAATAATTTGTTGTACATGGTTCAAACCATGGGGAGGGGGCTGCACTTAGCCAGATTTCTTCAGAGGGAAAAGAGCACCCAGTGGTTTATCTCAGTCATAGGCTCCAACCCAGGGAGGAATACTATGCAGCTGTTGAAAAAGAATGCCTATCCATAGTGTGGTCACTGCAGAAACTTCAGCCTTATCTGTATGGAAGAATATTCACTGTAGTAACAGATCACAACCCCCTAACATGGTTACACAGAGCCAGCCAGCAAAATGCCAAGTTGCTAAGATGGAGCCTAGGGTTGCAAGCATATGATATGTCTGTGCAGCACCACAGTGGGATTAGCAATGCCAATGCAGATGGGCTCTCAAGACAGGGAATGGAGTAAGGTATACTCAGATAGACATAACCCTCTCAAGCAACATTTCTCAAGGGTCACTTGAAAAACTAGCTTGAGTTCCCCGGGGGGGGGGAGATGTGTGAAAATAGGTGAAGGCTGCAAGCCTAACCAGATTGAATTTTGTAGATAATTCTGTTGTTTGTAAATATTAATATAAGCCACAGGCTTGTTCTCTTAAATTGTAAAAATGGTGTTAAATGTGGAACTGCAAAAATGTAACAACAGTGCACTCTGCAGTAACAAAGCTGATAAGTCAATTCTTTGATATCAAAACTCAGAGCCAAGATGTCTAGATAAAGGCATTTTGCCTATTGTTTTGAGTCCAGAGTTAATGGCTAGAATTTGCATTAATCTGCTTCTTCTTTCAGCTTTTTCCCAGTTAGGGGTCGCCACAGTGGATCACCTGTCCGCTCATGATTGGTAGTGGAATTTTACGGTGTCCAGTTGCCAGCCCAGCACCCGACCTTCCACAGAAGGCACTCACATGCACACACTCACACCTAGGACAAATTTAGAGTGTCCAATCCACCTATAGCATGTCTTTGGGATGAAACCGGAGTACCTGGAGGAAATCTACACAACCACAAGGAGGACATGTAGACTCTGCACAGAAGGCACCTCATCTGAGGATCAAACTGGAGAACCTCTTGCTGTGAGGTGGCAACACTAACTGCTGCACCACCGCAGCTGCCCCCTTGAATTTGCATGTATAATTTCTTTTATTGTTTTGGTTCCTGACCAGCTGCAAGATCAAAGGGGCTATTAATATCTGAGAGTCTGTTAGCCTGGGAACCAGAAAGAAATGATGTAATCTGAAATGAATCTGTGGTACTGTGTTATCAATTTAAGGACAGAAAGAATGAGACAATTAGAGCATTTGTCTTGAGAACATCCAGTTCACCCCTCTGCCTGTATCTATATGTAAGAAGGATTTTAGAACTGTGTTTTCTCTTAGAAATAGCTAGGAATTAGGAAGATTAGACTAAGTGTTTTTCTGTGTTGATGTCAGAATTTTTCTACTGTATTACTGTAAGTATTTCTCTGTGATCTCTGAAATCTTGATTGGCACTGTGTAGTAAGAAGTATTGTTTTGTGTTTTTACTTATTATTAAATATTTTTAAACCTTTCAACTGTGGCTGTTTTGTGTAGAGATAATTTAAGCTCTACGAGTACATTGCATGTATATACTGATACTGTACCAAGTCACTCCAAATAAGTCTTGACTGTTTGGTTGCACTTTCCATTTGGATAATAATATTGTACAGTATAATTGGAATCCCTTTCATAAGGTCCTTTGAGTAGCTGATAAATATTAGCTGGGTGGTGGCAGTGATTTCTACAGTATAGTCTGCGTAAAAGGGACACAGCTGGAGAACCTGTGCCAGCCTTCCCCAGGAGTTTCTGCGTGGTTGTATATAACTCTTATCTCATAGTGTGTGCCCGTGTGTGTGTGTGTGTGTGTGTATGTGTGTGTATCAGCTACTTGGGTAGGAACACAAAGCACTGGTTGGCAAATGTGACTATAATAGTTTGTTGGGAGTTGTTTGGATAAAAGTAACTAACCCTGTTGTCACCTCTTCAGTTTAACATTCATCCCTCAAAAAATAAGGGGAAAATGCATCACAGGCCACCAGACACCAAAGTTATAAGTGGATTTGATATGGGATTAGTAATCACCTCTGCCATGAGCCCCACCTAGTCTAAAACTCACCTTGCTCATAGGTGTACACAGAAGGTCTCTAAACTTGTGTAGGGGACAAGGGGAATGTCATTATTGTTTTAACATTCCGTCCAAACTTTAGAGGTTACTGTATCTTGTGTTGGGTTGGAGGCAGTATGGTCATTATTTCTTTAATTTTCCTGAGAGGAGCATGGAGGTTCTTGAAGTAACACGTTGTAAATATTAATATCATTTTTTTCATTTTCCTCACAATCAAACATCTGGTGCATAAATAGGTGGTTTTCTTTTGGTGGAGAGTGAATAAGCATGCTACTTATATATGTCTGATATCAAATATGCTATGCCCTGTTTGTCTTTTCAGTTTTGTCCCATTCTGACATCAGAAGGGTGCACAGAAGGTAGCTATGCTTTAGGGGTAGGGGATTAGGAGGCATGCTGTATATAAATATGACAGCAGCAGCAGCAATGGATTAAATATGACATTTATGCCTTAATTTTAATCCCAGTTTAACACTAGAGAGGGATACACAGAAAGTGACTACCTATTTTGAGGTGGTGGTGTTGGTAGGTACTATTCCCAGATATATGTATCCTTACAAGCATTTTCTTCCTCAAGTTTATTATGAAGTGGTGTTTGGTCAGCTTTAATCCGAACTGTTCATCTCCCATCTTACATTCTACTATTCTGTGTATCCGTTTATCAATCACCCTCTCCAGAACTTTCATGCAATGTGGTAGGAGTTTGATGCCTCTGTACTGTCCACAGTTGTGGATGTCCCCTTTATTCTTGTACACTGGCATGAGTATGCTTATTCTCCACTCATCTGGGATACACCTTTCTCTCCACACTGCAATTAGTACCCTCAGGAGCCATTTCTCCCCTAGCTCACCCAGCATCTTTATCATATCTGCTTTGACCTCATCTGAGCCTGCTGCTTTCCCTGACTTCATTTTCCTTAGTGCTGCTCTTACTTCTTCTAAGCTGGGCTCCTCTTCTACTCTGATTGTAGGCTGTTTCTGGGGCAGTACCGCTTCTGTGGGGTTTTCTTCATTCAGAAGCTGCTGGAAATACTCCTTCCATCTGCCTTTGATGTCCTGTGGGCTGGTAAGCAGGTTGTTGCTGGAATCCCTTATGAAGGGTGTCTGACTATCTTCTTTATCTTTCTGTCTTTGCCTTGCAACCTGATATAGTTTCTTTGTGCCCATTACTGAGCCACTTTCCAGAAGCTGATAGAGTGCCTCTGATGCCCTATTCTTTGCTATTGCAACTTCTTTCTTAGTTTCTTTGTTAGCCAACCAGTAGTCCTTCCTAGCTTGGTCAGTCTTTTCAATCTCCCACTTCTTCCTGCACTCCGTCTTTCTTTTGATTACTTCCTGCACTTCTGCATTTCTGCATTTCATTCGGATTCAGATCAGGATGCAGCACAATTGACCCGATGTTTGCATTGAGACAGATACTTGAGAAGAAACTAGAGAAGAGGAGAGAGTCAAACTGGGCTTTCCTAGACTTGGAGAAAGCATATGACAAGGTCCCAAGAAAGCTGATCTGGGCAGTACTGCGGTGGTTTGAAGTCCCAGAAACATTGGTAGAATTAGTACAGGCTATGTACAAGGACCCAGTGACTCAAGTACGAACAGTGTTTGGCCTCACTGAGGGGTTCCCAGTGGGAGTGGGTGTATACCAGGGTTCAGCTCTGAGCCCAATGCTGTTCATACTGGTAATGGATTACATCAGCAGACAGGTTGGAGGGGTCAGAGCAACAAAGCTGCTGTATGCAGATGATGTGGCAGTACAGGCAGACTCTGATCTAGAACTTCAGCAAAGAATAGGAGAATGGAATGCAAATCTGAAGGCACATGGGATGAAACTAAGCACAGATAAGACAGTGGTAATGGCAGCAGTCTGGGGAAATCAGAAGAAGCTGAGAATAGAGACAGATGGGAAGATAGTGGAACAGGTAAACAGCTTCAAGTATCTGGGAGGGGTGGTTGAGGAGAAGGGTAGTCTGAATGTAGAGGTCAAAGCTAGAATCAGAGGGGCTGCAGCCAACTGGCATAGAGTATCAGGTGTAGTATATGACAGAAGAATGCCAAAGAAGCTGAAAAGTAAGTTGTACAAGACAGTGGTGTGACCAGTACTACTGTATGGTACAGAAACCTGGGCAGTAAAAGCAGAACAGTTGAAGAAGCTAGAGGTGATAGAAATGAAGTGCCTGAGAAAGGTGGTAGGATGCACACTGTGGGACAGGCGAAGAAATGAGGACATAAGAGCAGAAGCCAAAGTAGCTCCAATTGCAGAAAATATCAAAGAGAACAGATTACGATGGAATGGGCACATGTGTAGAAAAGCAGAAGACAATCTGGTGAGGGAGATTTGGGACAGACAGGAAGAAGGTAAGAGGAAGCGAGGGCGTCCAGCAAAGAGGTGGATGGATTGTGTGAAAGAAGATCTGTGACAGTCAGGCATGAGTGTTGAAGAAGGCAGGAGAGTGGCACTGAATCGAGAGAGTTGGCGACAGTTGATACGATACCCCGACCCCATGTAAATGGAAAAAAGGGCATGATGATGATGATGATGATGATGATGATGATGATTTCATCAGCTTTAAACATTAAAAGTTGGATGCAATGTATTCCTTTCTGGAAACAAAAAAGTAGGACTGAATTTCTATTCCATGCATGAGCTTTTTGTTCAAGCCATCATTGGTTCAAAGGGCTGGAAAAAAATCTAAAATGCACCTCAGAGCATCATTAATCCTATTGCATCTGGACACCTAGCAGCCCCCTCCTTAATTTAGTAATTACAGGGTAGTCTTGGTCAGTTAGGAGGTGCTGAAAGGGTGCAGAAAAAAACAGAGTTGAAGAGTAAGAATGGATTTCTTTCCTTAATCATGTTTTTTTGTTCAGGCAATCATTTGATGAAAAAGTTGTTTAAAAAACAATGACATGCATCTTGGAGAACCTACGACCCTCATGGCATAATACTGTTATTCCCACTGCAGTAATTACAGTGTAGTCTTGGTTAGTTAGGCTGTGCTAAAAGGATGCTGAAAATACAGTCAGAGTAAGACTAAATTTCTTTCTTTGATCAAGGAATATGTTCAAGCAATCAATTGATGAAAAGGTTGTTAATGAACTCTAAATACATTTCAGATTTTCTAAAAATCTCATGGCTTCAAAGGCCTAGTGCCCCTCAGACCATTAGCTTAATACTCTTATTTCCACTGCAGTTATTACAGTGTAGTCTTGTCTGATTAGGATGTGCTGAAAGTACGGAGGTAAAAAATTTGAAGAGAAAGACAAAACTTCTTTCTTTGATCATGTTTTTGATCAGGCAATCACTGGATAAAAAGGGTTATTTTAAAAACTGTGAAATACATCTCAGGGCATTTAGAAACCTCGTAGCTTCTGGGGGGACCTGTGGCACTCAGGCCCCTGGCTTAATGCAGTAGCTTCCATCACAGCTGTCACAGTGCTGTCTTGCCTAGGTAGAATATGTTGAATAAATGAACTACAGAATGAATGAATGAATAACTGCAGGAAAAAATGAAGAGTAAGACAAACTGTGAGAAAAAGGAAGGAAAAATAGTAATCTGGATAGTGGGAATAGGCCAGAATGGGTTGGGCAGCTGAGAGTGGAGCATGGATGCTTTTTGTCTAGCACACCAGCCAACCCTGGTGCAGGGTATAAATGAGGCCTCTGAAACTCTATTAGCCGAGATGACTTCACTTAACACATAAAAAAACAAAACCACGAATTACCAGAATTTTTCACTGGGAAACGAACCACTTGGCCACCAGGGCAAAATAATAAAACAGGCACAAATTAAACCCACCCAAGGGGGGGGGCTTTGACATCTACACCCTCCATTTCAGGAGCTATGCCCCTCACACACCCATAACTAAATATACCAACTCTGAGATTGCACTACACTGGGGGAAAAGGCAAAGTTCACCCTAGTGGCCAAGTGGTTCGTTTCCCATTGAAAAATTACAGTTATTCATGGTTTTGTTTTTTTAGGTGTTCAGTGAAGTCATCTCGGCTAATAGAGATTTGGTTAAGTGCAATTTTGATAAACCAAGATAGACCCATATATATATATATATATATATATATATATATATATATATATATATATATATATATATATATATATATATATATATATATGTATATATATATATATATGTCTCTCTAAAGTTACTGGAATACCATGTGTAGAAAGCAATATTTTGAGTAGTTAAAATCCAGTAATTGGACAGTGGATCCTTCACCCAAAATTTTATCTATAGTAGATGAAGATGTAACTTCGGTATCTGGTCTTATTATGATTATATACAGAGAGAGAGAGGCAGAGAGAATATGTGTGAGAGAGAGAGAGAGAGAGAATGAGAGAGAGAGAGGACACAGCATCTTAGCCAAAGCAGCTGAGGTGGTTCTCTAGATTAAGTTCAAAATACCCAGCGTGTGTTTTTTTTTTTTTTCTGAACCTACTGGGCATGGTGTTTTTATTGAAGTCCTTATTTATAAGAATCCCCAGATCCTTGTGTCTGTTTATTTAATTAAGTTTCTTAGTTACCTATTTGTTTAGTTAATTATTTATTTATTACATTTTTTATTGAGATAGTCCGACTGCACAGTAATTCATTTGCA